>NC_056727.1:245967458-246172458 GCF_019279795.1 Protopterus annectens | reverse complement strand
GAGCTGACAGCTGTCCAAAGGTACCTCTATAGTGAATGACATCCACACACACACACACACACACACACACACACACACAGTTGCCAGCATTGCGTTTAGAACCCCTACCTATCTAGTTATTTGTACTACAGTGTTACACAGTTATTGCATGTGCCACAAAGCTTAAAGGGCTGAGAGCTGTCCAAAGGTACTTCTAGGGTGAATGACATCAGCAGCCATTGTAAAGTAGAGCAATGGGAAGTGTACTGGGTGGGAAATACCTCAAAATGCTTTAACCTACAAACAAACACACACAAACACACACACACACACACACACACACACACACACACACACACACACACACACACACACACACACACACACACACACACATATGCCAGAACGGAGATTAGAACCCCTGCCTATTTAGTAATTTGCATTAAATTGCTATGTGATTATTGCATGCACCACAGAGATTGTAGGGCTGAGGGTTATCCAAAGGTACTTCTTAGGTGAACTAAAAAACTGCTCCAAACCAAGACCAAAAGATACCGGCACCAAAGGTTAGTGCTTTCATTCACTTTAATATGCTGTGAGCTTCATCAGAAAACCACTCTAACCACCCTAAAACAGCATTGAAATACTTAATTAGCAGTCACATGACTGAATAATCATAATTTAAAAAGAAAGCTAATTCTTATAAATGTAAAAAAATACATACAAAAGTCCATATAGTGGAAGTAGTAGAAGTAGAAAACATAATTAACAAGTTTTTTGTACATTCTAATAAATGTCATAAAATGAAGTTTGTAAAAAAACTGTGTAGCTTAGTTTGCAAAAAAACACTTTATGCTAATGGTGTCATTTAGACCTTGTGCAACATCTGCACCCAAGTAAATTTGCCATAAGGATTCTTTGCATTCTAACCAAGTTTTATAATCACCCGAAAAAGTTTCTTGACTAACAGTATCTATCACTGAAAAAACAATTTTTTTGAAGTCAATACGAATACTAGCATGTTTTGCCAAAGCATTGGTTTGCTCTTTTTTCTTAATTGCTAAAAGATGTTCATAAATACGTCTTTTTAAACACCTAGTAGTCTTTCCTATGTAATAACATGGGCAGGATAAACATTGTGCAACATATACTACCATTTCACTTTGACAAGTGTAATATCCTTTGGCCCAAAAAGTTATTTTTATGTGACAAAATTCCACTGAAGATGTGTTACTGATGTACCTACACTGTCTACAAGAATTACAAGAATAACTACCTTTTTTTCTGAATGAGTGCACTTTTATGTCAGTTTTGTTGTTGCAACCCTGTTCTAATAAACTTTTAATGTTTGTAATTTTTTTATAAGTAAACCGAGGTCACAGTCCTATAATCTTGGCTAAATCTATATTACCTAGTACAATTTCTCAATTGTCAACTATAATGTTTCTAATGGTGCACATCTCATTAACTATAGGAAGTGGAAATGAAAATGTAAAATTGTTGTTCAAATTCTTGGAGTGGTCACTGATACACTGTCCTTCATTCAATGCTTCAAACTGGGTGAGACGTCTCAAAATTGGACTTGCCTTGCCATCTCTTAACTTTAGAACTTCATTTTCTATTGGGTTCAGCCATAATCTGTCATAACCTCTAGCCTCAAATAAAGTTCTCAAAGTCTCCATTTCTTTTGTAAAGTCAGTATCTGATGTAGTTAATCTACTAAGTCTAATTAGTTGTCCTTTAACAGCACCATTTTCATATGAGGAGGATGGAGGCTGTCTCTATGTAGATATTGGTTGGCAAACACTGGCTTTCTATAAATGCTACTGATAAACTGTTTGGACTGAAATTCAATGAACAACTGTACAAGCAAACATCAGGAGTAGCTATGGGGGCTAGAGTTGCCCCTGCTTTTGCTAACTTTGTGATGGCAAATTGGGAAAATAAGTTTCTGATTAAACACAGGTTGTTTGATAGGATACTGATATATCGCCGTTAAATTGATGATTTCTTTTTCTTTGGCAAGGTAGCTATGAAGATTTTGAAATGCTAGTTTCTGACTTAAACAATTCCACTGACTTCATAAAGTTCACCATCAGTGGTTTTGGTTGTAGTCTTAACTTTTTGGATTTAAATTTGACATTTGACTTTCAGTCCAAACAGTTCATCAGTAGCATTTATAGAAAGCCAGTGTTTGCCAACCAATATCTACATAGAGACAGCCTCCATCCTCCTCATATGAAAAAGGGTGTTGTTAAAGGACAACTAATTAGACTTAGTAGATTAACTACATCAGATACTGACTTTACAAAAGAAATGGAGTCTTTGGGAACTTTATTTGAGGCTAGAGGTTATGACAGATTATGGCTGAACCAAATAGAAAATGAAGTTCTAAAGTTAAGAGACGGCAAGGCAAGTCCAATTTTGAGAGGTCACACCCAATTTGAAGCACTGAATGAAAGACAGGGTATCAGTGACCACTCCAAGAATTTGAACAACAATTTTACATTTTCATTTCCACTTCCTATCATTAATGAGATGTGGACCATTAGAAAAATTATAGTTGACAATTGGAAAATTGTACTAGGTAATATAGATTTAGCCACGATTATAGGACTGTGACCTCGGTTTACTTATAAATAATTACAAACAGTAAGAGTTTATTAGAACAGGGTTGCAACAACAAACCTGACATAAAAAGTGCACTCATTCAGAAAAAAAGGTAGTTATTCTTATAATTCTTGTAGACAGTGTAGGTACATCAGTAACACATCTTCAGTGGAATTTAATCACATAAAAAAAACTTTTTGGGCCAAAGGATATTACACTTGTCAAAGTGAAATGGTAGTATATGTTGCACAATGTTTATCCTACCCAAGCTATTACATAGGAAATACTACTAGGTGTTTAAAAAGACGTACTTATGAACATCTTTTAGCAATTAAGAAAAAAGAACAAACCAATGCTTTGGCAAAACATGCTGGTATTTGTAGTGACTTCAAAAAAATTCTTTTTTCAGTGATAGATACTGTCAGTCAAGAAACTTTTTTGGGTGATTATAAAACCTGGTCAGAATGCAAATAATCCTTATGGCAAATTTACTTGGGTGCAGATGTTGCACCAGGTCTAAATGACACCATTAACATAACATGTTTTTTGCAAACTAAGCTATAAAGTTTTTTTACAAACTTCATTTTATGACATTTATTAGAATGTACAAAAATGTTTTAATTATGTTTTCTACTTCTACAATTTCCACTATATGGATTTTTGTATGCATTTTTTACATTTATAAAAATTAGCTTTCTTTTTAAATTATGATTATTCAGTCATATGACTGCTAATTAAGTATTTAAATGTTGTTTAAGGGTGGTTAGAGTGTTTTTCTGATGAAGTTTACAGCATATTAAAGTGAATGAAAGTGCTAACCTTTGGTGTCCGTGTCTTTTGGTCTTGGTTTGGAGCAGTTTTTTAGTTTTCCAGTGATTTTGTGTCTTTTCAAGTTTTTTGGAGTTTACTTCTTAGGTGAGTGACATCAGCAGCCCTTGTAAAGTAGGACAATGGGCAGTGCACTGGGTGGGAATGGCCTAAAAGTCTTTAGCCTACCAACACACACACACACACACACACATACATTTGACATGTCTGAGGTTAGAACCCCTACCTATCTAGTTATCTGCACTGTAGTGTTACAAAGCTATTGCACATGCCACAGAGCTTATAGGCTGACAAGTGTCCAAAGGTACTTTTAAGGTGAATGACATCAGCAGATCTTGTACAGTCGGGCCTTTGTATGTGTATTGAGGGAGTAAGGCCTCATAATACTTTAACCTGCAAAAACACATGCACACAAAGGTGGGTGATGTGATATTACAACCTGCTACCTCTGTATTGTTACACAATGGGGCACATCTTCATGCTGGCACATGCGACTGGATACAACTGATATGCAACTGACTGCAGCAGGACATCAGACAATGACTTTCAGGTTATCCCTGTCTATGACTCACTCTCTGTGTGTGTCTCCCTGTGTGTCTCTCTCTCTATCACTGTCTCTCTCTCTCTCTCTTCCCCATGTCTATGTTTGTGTATGCTTGAAACATTGTTCTATGTTGCCCATATATGTGTCTATGTATCACATGCAACAGATGCAGACATACCACATATGGGCCACCTACAGCTAGCTGAGGATACTCCTGTCTGCCCGGTGTGGGTAGAGACAGTTAAGGTGTACATAACTGTCTGTATGCAAAGACATCTATGCATAATACAGTTATATTCTCTGATGTGGGTTTAAACATGGGCTGTAATTCTCTAAGTGTATGAGCATGCCCAGTATGACTTCTATAGTAAGAGTGGGACTCCATTCAGGGGATAACTCCAATCTGGTGTTTTGTCTGCTACAGCCATACCTGTCAACGGTTAGTGCAATAAGTATGGAGATAGCCTGCCAAAATGGGGAGACAATGGCCCAAATATAGGGAGATACTGGAAATATTGCTCTTATTAACATAGAAAGATGCTAGAGTAACAGGGTTTGTTTAAGCAGACATCTTCTGACATATATGTTGTCTGACACTGAAATATATTGTGCCATTACTTACTTAGTGACAGATATCCTCAGATCATCACAATGATTTACCTGGGAAATACAAGGTGTATGATGCACAGACCAAAATTGTGAGCAAAACTATAGACATTTTTGCCCAATCCGGACAGTTGAGAGGTGTGGCTACAGACGATTGGCTGATGAAGCTGTGTAAACAGTCCAGCACCTCAGTTATATACTGGCTGGGGGTCTCCTGCTTGTGTGGTATTCTTCTTACCTGATAAGCCATATCCTGGTGTGGGTACAGAGTGCATTCTACTGAGCACACATGCCCATTATATGTGTGGTATATTCCACATTGCACTGTAATTTAAAGCTATGTCAGTGGCAGAACAGTACAGAGTAATGTGGTGAATCACTGACAGACATTTGTTTATAGGTTGATGGGTTGATATGAGGTTACTAGACTATTGGGCCTGAAGCCCTTATAACCCTCACAGATGAGAGTCTAGCCCATGTTAAGGCATGTAAGCACCTAGAGTTCCTGTCCTGCAGGGACACAGGTGGAGTTACAGGAATGTATTTTCTGTTTCCCATGCACATTTAGAGGGAGAACTTCACAAGGGATTTGAAGCACTGAGCTTGATGTGGACAGGGAGTGTATTCCACAGATTGGGGAATCTGTGGGACACATATCTGTCACACCAACAAGCCCTATTGATATCACAGACCAGGTTGATGGTGCACCTACAAGTTGTTCAAGTGGGCCTTGCCTTCCAGATGTGCTGCAGTCTCATCACAGCAGGGTCTGGATTGCTTTGTATGGCAGACAGAGGTTATCTCTGAGAAGTCTGTCTGTAACTGAGTAGAGGGGCAGTGCTGTTAGCTTATCTGTTTAGGGCAGGTGTTTGGGGTCCTGGAATCTCCTGGTGAGGAACCTCTGTGGTCTCCTCAGCTGCTGCATATGCTTTCTGAGGTACGTGCTGAAGGGGGCATTGTACAAAATAATTGTCCTTATAATCTTAGAATACATGGATCTTATGACCTCTTTGTCCCTGGATGAGATACCCTTACTTTTGAGTTGGCTGATCTATGAAGCTTTCTGTACAATGAAAGTGACATGGTGCACAGACTTCTAGTTGCTATCAACCTGGGTGGCCAAATGCCTCAGTACTGATTGTGCATGTCGGACATTGTTAATGTGATAATATGTGGGGACATCAGTCTCCCCAACATGTATGATGATGCATCTGCAGGCATTCAGCTTGAGGCCATGCTTCTGGCAGCAGTAAATTTTTGGGGTGAGACCCTGTTGTGGGGCATCCACATCTCTTTGGGTATTGATGACTGTTCCCAGCTTGCAGTCATCTGGCAAGTTGGTCAGCTATAGGCCAGTGTTTTTGCCCTGCACCTCAGGGAAGTATATGCTATATACCAGAGGCACCCAGACCAATCCCTGTGGTATGCCACTCATTACGGATGTACTGCTTGGTTTGGCTACCCCAGTTATGATCAAGTGGGTTCTATCAATGAACCAGTTTACTACCCATCAGATAACATATGGATTGCTGCCTAGTTGACAGGGTTCATGTACTATGGCCAAGTGGGGAATAGTGTGTAAGGCTTTGGCCAAGTCAGGGTGGCCAGAGTGCACCATCTTTCTCTCATCCATGCCTTTGCTGGCTGCCTCAGGGATGTCATCCAGGGTTCACTAACATATCTCCCCTTGAGAAAGGCAGACTGTGTGGGGTCAAGTATTTGGAGTTTGCCAATCTCCCTGTTAATGAGATCCAGGATGATCCATTGCATGGCCTTACAGATCAGGCCAGTTAGGCTGATGAGTTTTTAATTTCCTTGATCGATGAACACTCCACTTTGGTGTACAGGTCTGATAGTGGCTGTCCGCCACTTGGCTGTGACAAGGGCAGTACTCAGGCTTTGGTTATGTAGGGTGTATACTGATGCTGCCAGTTCATGCCTGGGTTCATGTAGGTTGCAGGCTGGGATGCATTCAGGTCTCATGGAGGCTGTCATCTTGGCTTTGGGAGGATAGGAATGCCCTGTTCCCTAGTGATAAGGGTTGGGTGGTCAGGTACTGGGGATGTCCTGCTTTCCTGATGGGAGCAGAGGAGAGACATTGCCACTGAATCTGTTAACCAGTAGATTGGCTATATCTACAGCATCTGTGTATGTGTTGTATTTGACCACCAGTTCTGCACAGCTCTGAGAGCTTTTTTTGCTAATGCTAACATATGTGAGGGAGGCCTTATGGCTGTATGTCTTAGATATGGGCAATTTGGACTTGAAGATGCCTTTAGAGGATTTCAGTGGTGCTCTTATTTATTTGTTCAGGCTAGGGGTGATTACTTCCAGTTGTGCACCTGCTCCTTCTCAGTCCTGGACAGCAATGTCATCCTTTTGTTACATGTTCCTTTATTGTAGATATTTACAGACTGGTTTACTCTCCCTTGTGGATGATGGTGATGCCCTGTCTGGTATACCTGATTCCATGCATCTGTATATATATATGCTGGTATAGTATTTTGGTGTACATTTGGACATTGGTGCCTGTGACTCCAGTGGGGTAGGGGGCTGTTCATCTTTTTATACCATCCCTCTGGTGGTTGTGCTCAGCTTGGAGACATTTTTATTTTACCATGGCTAGAGGGGGGGTCAGGAGAGATAATAATATCAAACACTACCATTTGTTTTTCTGGATCTTGCCAGGGAGGATTATACCATAGGGGTGCTGCAGTGATTAATCATGTTGGTTACTGCCAAGTACAACATATGTATCACATCTTGTGGGGGTATCAAGTAGATGACCTAAATATTTAGCATTGATAAAATGGAGGAATCACTGTGCATTTCTGTTCTGGCATGTTTGGTTTTCAAATCAATGGTTGGGTAATATAAGTCACCCAGGATCAGGGTAAAGAGTTGAATCTTGATAGATTTGTAAAGGGACAGATATGTGGGGTGGGTATCCTGAGTCAGATATGTTTGTCTGTAGCTACCCATAATTTGAACAGGGGTCTTGTCATCGGTTGACTGCACTTGAGCATCTTGTGTGTGTCAGACTGTTTGACTAGCATGGAGGTGCGTGTGTCTGTCTAATATAGCTTTATACTCCACCTCCTTTGGCTTTGCTGCCCACGTTGTGAGGTCTGGCTCTGTTATAGGATGAGTGATCAGGAAAAGATGGTTTGCTCCCCGCAGCTGTGGGCTAGATTTCTGAGAGTGCAGAAATGTCACCATCTGCCAGGCTTGCAAATTCTTGCAATGAGTACATTATCCTGTTTAGACTCCTAGTGTTTAGCAGCATGGCCTTTGCTTTGCATTTTGTTGAGTGTTATATGTTGGTAGGATTGACCCCATGACTTTCCCTAAAAAGGCACTATGGGGAGGCAAGGACCTTTGCCGGAGGCCTGAAGGCCAATGGAGACAGATGCAGGCCATCTCTAGCAAAGCAGCGTGGTCTGTGAGTCATATGTTCCCAGGCTGCTAGGCAGTGGATCCCCCTGGGATGACACCAGTAAATAAGCCAGTTGTTACTTACATTTTCTGTTTGTATTGAGCCATCATTCCAGGTGACGGTAGAATGCTGCTTAAGGCTAGGGGCATACCTACATGAGAAACATATTCAGCAAGCTAAATCATGTCTGTCTTCCTATTGTCCAGGTTGGTACATCTGACATCATTCACACCACCATGGACCAGGCCAGAGTGATAACAGTACCTGTTGTTGAGTGACCTGAGTGCATGTGTGATATGGCAGATTCTGGCGCCTGACAGACAAGTGAACATGACTTTCTCCTTATCCATTCTGGTGAGAGGCACATCTGTGTGTCTCACAATGGAGTCTCCTATGAGTAATATGTTGGGTTTATGGTAAGGCCTTAGTGTTTGCGAGACACTGGTGTGTGGACTATGCATGTTCTGTGGTGTGTAGGTTTGTGGAGTTCCCATGTGTTTTTGCCTCTGAGGTGTCCTTTGTTTGTGTTTTTGTTTTGTTGTGGACCTCCACTTACTTGGTGTGTGTTGTGTAGTTGTGGGTGATGTTTACTGACTGCATACCCTGCAGGTTACCTATGTTACTGCACAACATGTTTTGGTGTGCACATTTTCCATTTGTCTGGACAGTGGTTCCCCTTCCCCTTATGAGTGTCTTTTTGTCTTTCTGCAGTCTGGTCACAGGCTTTGCACACAGTGCCTGCTATTCTGTATTTGTATTTCTGGTGTGAGCGGGGTAGACGCCGTAACATCACAGACAGGGTTATGGGCTTCACACCTCTGAGTGTACCTATTTAGCAGGTTGTCTATAATTGCACCCCTACATCTGCTGTGATCCTCAGACAGTTTGTTGCTATGTTATTATGAGGCTACATGTTGGTCCTAGCTGTCAACCTGTCACAGACTGACATCTGGACAGGCCCATATATGACAGTCAGACGCAGGCCCACACATGGGGATAGGGTGTTAATAATGCTCTGCCAAACATAGACAGTCGGGGAACCAGTTTGGTATTTGCTTGTTTTTTCTTATGACTATCATGTATGCTTCTCCACTGTCTGCCATTGATGTTTTGACATGAACCTTTCTTATTCTGCAAATAGTTTGGCAGGCAAATGCAATGGTAGGGCAACATAACGGATATACGTGACATACCTGTGGTCTGTCTGTGACAGCCTGTCATTCCAGGGGTATGGATGGTGGCCAGTAACTTGTCAGTGCTAAGACAGTCAGGTAGTAGCCATTTATTACCTGGCAGTATACTAATTTTCAGGTACCTGCTGTCCTACTATCCACCGTACCTCTTAACTTCTTAGAGCCAGAAATCTGGAGAAAGCCATAAATAATTGGATGATACAGGGCCAAAAAGAGGGACAGGTGTTAAATATTGCCCTTACAAATGTAGATATCTGCTACAATAACAGGTTTTGCATTACCATGCACTTTTCTAAAGGGTATGAAGTCTGAAACTAAAATCTGTTCATTATTTTCTGACTTAGACTTTCATAATTTGCCAAAGACTTGCCAGTAAACCACAATTTCATGACAAACAGCAAACTTATGATGCAAAACTCTGAACATTCTGCAAAAATCTGTAGAGTTGAGAGGTATGCTAGGCTGTGTGTAGGTTACTCCAAGGTGTGTACTGTCCATATGATTGGCCCCCTCTCCCTGACTTGTCCATCATTCATGCAGTAATGGATATTGACCTCTGGACAGTGTGCAATGGTCCTTCTGTAGGTATAGCTGACATGCAAAATAGTTGGGACAGAAAGTCTTGGAACATGGACCCTGTCAAATACAGTACTGTACCTAGGCCTCAAAGCATCTACAGGCAAGTGTAAGTGCTGCCCACTTCCTTACAGTATTAACCACACATATGTATATAGCTCATCAACCCCTGTATATTGTGCACATGCAACACGTTATCAAGTTGATTGCGACAGACCTGGGAATGTGTGCTCTGCTGCTATTGCCCTACAAACATACATGTTACTGCATTTCTATGGGCATATGGGTGTGTTTCGGGTGGAGATATATCTGTCAACTGTGCACATTTGCATACATTTTACATACATTTGTGTGAGAGAGTCAGAGAAAAATGTCAGTCCCTGGGTCCCTAGGGTGTCAGTGCATGTGCTATGCATTGCCTCTTTGCCAAAGCCACGGCATACTTGGCACACCTACATCTACCTACAGGGGTAGGCTCAGGGGGTTCCTCCTCCAAGTCCTCCTGTGCCTGTGGAGGCCTTGTAAATTGTGGGGGTCTGTGTGCCCCTTACCTGTGATGTTCCTGCCACAGCTGTTTCTGCAGAATCATATTGTGTAGCATGGCACATACTATGAACATATGCGCACATGTGGCTGGAGAATACTGCAAGGCTCCACCAAATATGTCAAGGCAGCGGAACCATGACTTGAGCATCCCAAACACATGCTCTATAATGCCTTAAGAGGTTTCTATTGGTTAACACTGAATATTCTCATGAGTTAATTGATTGTATAGGCATATTGATGTATATTATTCTATGCAATATTTTTTTTTTATTTAATGATGTCATATATAGACAAAAAGTGGGTGTAGCAATGGGGACTCCATGCGCTAGCAGTTACGCCAACCTTGTGTTGGCAGACTGGGAGCACACTGCAGTCCTCTCCAGCCACAACATAGCTATTATACTATAAAAGATTTGTGGATGATATTTTTCATTTTATGGCATGGTATGGAATCTGATCTTTTGAATTTTTGCAATATCTTGAATTTTCTAGTGAGTGTTTTAAGTTTGTATTGAAACATTCACGAACTTCCATTGAGTTCTTGGACTAAGATTATGTTGGTTAATGGTGCTGTCTGTAGCTCCCTCTATAGAAAATCATGTAGGAAAAATGTACTTTTGCCCTATGATAGTTTGCATCCAAAACACATTTTTAACAACATTGCTAAAGGTCAATACTTAAGAATGTCTAGATTGCATACAGATAATGATGAATGCAAAGAAGCAATGTTTCATTTGAAAGATGACCTGCTTGCTAGGGGCTACAAGGAACAATCTTTAGATAATACCTTGAATGAAGTTATTGTGATGTGCCCTGATAAGGGTAGATCATTTTTTAATTGTCCATTTACTTCCATGAAATGTAATACAAGGAAAGATAATAAGAGTTAGGTTATCTTTGACTTATGGCAATAACGTGCACCAGGTGTGTGACATAATGAATAAATATTGGCCAGTCTTACTTTCCGATGATAAAATCAAAGGGATTGTAGGGGAAAAGCCTAGTTATACCTTTAAGAATAACTTATCAGTTAAACGACAGCCTTGTTATAAGTCAACCATTAAACCTTCAATTGTATCTGATCGTATTGGTACATTTCCCTGTAGATTATGTAACGCTTGTTGCCATATCTCTTCTGAGATTGACTTTAAGCACCCCACTATGGATTTCTTGTTCAAACCAAGATTTTATGCAGATTGGCAGATTGTAGTTCTAAGGGCTTGATATACTTAGCAAAGTGCAGGAGTTGCACCTCGTTTTATGTGGAGAAAACAATTAGGATGTTGAAAGAGTGAATTTTACAGCATATAGGTGACATCAGATGCATGAATCTACTCAATGCCTTGGCTAAACATATATCATTGCAACCAGGGCATACTTTTGAGTTTAGTGTACTACAACTTGTGCATATGAATAAAAAGGGGGGTGATTTTAATAACAAATTTGAAATTGCTGAGACTAAATGGATTGTTAGATTGCAGGCAGATAAACTGCCGGGTATTAATGCTGCTGTACCTTTAAAACCTATCCTTAAAAAACAAAGTATACATCAATGATTAATGTGATTTTTTGATTGGTTGTTCAATTTGTGTTTTATTATATAATGTTTTTTAGCTATTTTAACTTAATTAATCTGATGAAGCACATTTTGTGTGAAAGCGCTTATCCTGCATCATTTGATTAAAAGCTATTTAAGGTAACAGCTCTGGTGAATGCCTGGTTTGTTTATTCTTCTGGATTTATACTTTTACTACTGGGCGACCTTTGGCTTGTTTGGATATATTTTTTATCCAGTCTATAATGTTCCTAGTTTGTGCATTTGGCTCATTATGGCATTTTTCAGTGGGTGTGTGTGCATTTATGATGAGTGTCATCATCCACGGTTGCAGTCCTTAGCCAGCATCCCCCACGAGATGGCCATATGGAATGTCCTCCCCTGGCAAATGCCTGGTACAGCTGCGAGGCATGCCAGATGTGGGAGTCATGATAGCTGCCAGGGCTGCCAGCACACACATTCATGATAATACCCTGGGCATTGCACATGACTAGGCAGTTGGAGTGATAACCCTTCCAGTTGACATACACTCTACCATCTTCACCAGGTGGTGCTTTGATGTGGACATGAGTGCAGTCTATGGCACCAGTGCCTCTGGGTAGTCTACTAGATGGTGGAAGAGATGCATATTGCTGGTCCTCTCTTCTGGGGTGCTGGGGAAATAAATGTGCTCATCAGCATGTGGTCACATGGCATCCAGGAACTGGTGAAGTTCCCTGGATGCAGATTCCTGTGAGACCCCCATGATTTCCCTAGTAGGTCTTTGGAAATTACCTATAGCTAGTATTCTTAAGGCTACACATACCTTGGTTTCAACTGGAATGGGTTCCCCTCTGTTGGCTCTGGGGCTGAGTTGAGGCCGGCAGAGCTCGGTGAGTTGCTAAAGTATGTCCCTGTCCACCCTGTAGTGCTCTAGTATCTCCAGATCATGTATCCCCTGGAAGGTTACCCTGGGTCTGAATACGCTTCTCCTCTTCAGTCTGGGCCAGTTCCCAGCATTATCCTCATCACTACCCTCAGTCTGTAGCACATACAGATGTAACAAAGCAGCAGCAGCCCCTATCATTTTGTCAGTTAAAATTCCCAAGTGTGTACACCAATGTTGCAGACTTTGTGGGAAAACACAGACTGAAAGGTGTTTGCATACTTTATACTGGTGTGCTATAGATGCTGCCTGTGTGATTGGCTGACTATGATACATTCCACTTGGCAGCTATATTATTGAGGGGTTTGAATGGGCCACTGTGAGTGGCAGAGTCCATATTAGTGATTTGTACTTCATGTCCTTTTTTTCTCTATTTCCACTGTATTTAAGCCCCATGGCATGCTGCGCAAATTATTTTAGCTAGTGTAAACATTGCTGAGCAGAAAAGGCCCACCCCTGGACATGAACACGCTTATCATTTCTTGAAGCAGCTAAGCACAACTAAGCAGCCTCAGACACACCCCCTTGCTTAGCTGTGCTTAGCTGAGTACAAATAGGAGCCATGGAGCTCCAATGTCCTTACACCAAGCATGACACATCCCCTTCTCATGTCAGCTGCTTCTTCTGCTTGCACCACTGCATTATAGCTGCTACATGGTTAGGTACCCACAGATACAGTCTCCCATTTTGCTATTCAATAAATTTAGCTCATTTACATACCCCACTGCCTTAGTCCCTAGTTATACCACTACACCAGAGCCTATGTCCTTAGCAACCACTGTTACCTGTTATTGTTATGAGTCTGCATGCTGCCCATTATAATGGCAAAATTCATCTTTTACGTTTAATTGACGTTTTACATTTTTTTTATTTTCTGCACGATCATGTTTGATCGCCGCTTTGCTCTGCTTAAACGGCTGAAATCGGCAAAAAAAAATTTTTGCAATTTTAAAACACTTTTGCATAGCAATGTCCATAGTTTTGGCCATTGGCATGCCTAATAGACGTAATGCATTATTTACTTTGAGCTGTCATGCCCCTGTTTTGATTTGTGCAGAAATGTACATGGTTAGTAACCGAATACATTTCTGCTGCGGACACTGCTCCAACACAGATACCTGTCTGCTTTCAAATGAGGTGATTTGCATTATTCCATGGTGTCTGTGTTAGAATAGTGCCAGAAGGCTCATGCATGGCCTCATCCTTGTTTATTGGATCGCACAGGCTCTGAACTCCATGTTCGAGCCATGCCACTATTCTTACATGGAGATTAGCTCCATGTAAGCTTTATTGAATCCTGGCCATGGTTTTTAAAACCATTTCCAAACAGTATAAACATCAGATTAAATCTTGGAATCCCTGTTCCCACATTAAACTTTCATTTGTAACAGTGAACTCACAGGCATAATAAAATGATGAATTGCATATAATAGCTGGAGAACCTGATATCCAGATTTCAGCTCTCAGAAAATAAAAGCAACAAAAATTTAAATTATTACTTTAAAACTGCAAAATATTTTAGTTAGTATTTATTTATTAAATAACTCCTTAAGTGATCAATATTTGGTGTTAAATTAGTACTCCTTGCCACTGTGATACATTCTCTTCGCTAAATACATTAAAATGATTTTAAAGGATCATACTAGGAAGTACTACAATAAGAAATTATGAATTTCTTAGAAAAGCCTATTATAAAAATAATGTTTCCACCAGAATGAATGAAAGACTTTATTCAAATTTAAACATTGGGCAAATATGTTATCTCATGATACAGGGAAGATTTTAAATTATTTTTAAATAGTTATCAGCAAAAATAAGGCAATACCTACATGCACCAAATTTTAAAAACAAATATGCTGAATGGTTGAGCTGTGGGAAATATTTTTATCTCTGCATTCTTTATACGTTTGGTATTATTACATACCAATGCATACTATGAAACATAGATGATAATGATGAAATGAGTTTCTTCATTTTAAACTTGGTCATCGTTTTAGGGATTTCTTTTTTCAGTAGTACTTATTTATTTTAGGTAACACAACTAGGTAGGCTACACCTGTCTCCTCTCCTCTCTTCTTTTCTATCTTTCAAGTTCAGCTGTCTCCATGCTAAAGAAAGGCTATTCTTTGTCCAAATACCAATGAATGCATCACCTGTAGATGTCATTCTAATGCTGTCCCCATGCTAAAGAGGGGCTATTCCTTGTACAAATACCAGTGAATGCATCTCATGTAGATGTCATTCTAAAGGTGTCCTCATGCTAAAGAGAGGCTAGTCCTTGTCCAAATACCAGTGAATGCATCTCCTGTATATGTCATTCTAATGCTGTCCCCATGCTAAAGAGAGGCTATTCCTTGTCCAAATACCAGTGAATGCATCTCATGTAGATGTCATTCTAAAGGTGTCCTCATGCTAAAGAGAGGCTATTCCTTGTCCAAATACCAATGAATGCATCTCCTGTAGATGTCATTCTAAAGGTGTCCTCATGCTAAAGAGAGGCTAGTCCTTGCCAAATACCAGTGAATGCATCTCCTGTATATGTCATTCTAAAGGTGTCCTCATGCTAAAGAGAGGCTATTCCTTGTCCAAATACCAATGAATGCATCTCCTGTATATGTTATTGTAATGCTGTCCCCATGCTAAAGAGAGGCTATTCCTTGTCCAAATACCAATGAATGCATCTCCTGTAGATGTCATTCTAAAGGTGTCCTCATGCTAAAGAGAGGCTATTCCTTGTCCAAATACCAATGAATCCATTTCCTGTAGATGTCATTCTAAAGGTGTCCTCATGCTAAAGAGAGGCTAGTCCTTGTCCAAATACCAGTGAATGCATCTCCTGTATATGTCATTGTAATGCTGTCCCCATGCTAAAGAGAGGCTATTCCTTGTCCAAATACCAGTGAATGCATCTCCTGTAGATGTCATTCTAAAGGTGTCCTCATGCTAAAGAGAGGCTATTCCTTGTCCAAATACCAATGAATCCATTTCCTGCAGATGTCATTCTAAAGGTGTCCTCATGCTAAAGAGAGGCTAGTCCTTGTCCAAATACCAGTGAATGCATCTCCTGTATATGCCATTGTAATGCTGTCCCCATGCTAAAGAGAGGCTATTCCTTGCCCAAATACCAATGAATGCATCTCCTGTAGATGTCATTCTAAAGGTGTCCTCATGCTAAAGAGAGGCTATTCCTTGTCCAAATACCAGTGAATGCATCTCATGTAGATGTCATTCTAAAGGTGCCCTCATGCTAAAGAGATGCTAGTCCTTGTCCAAATACCCATGAATGAAGCTCCTGTAGATGTCATTCTAAAGCTGTCCCCATGCTAAAGAGAGGCTAGTCCTTGTCCAAATACCCATGAATGAAGCTCCTGTAGATGTCATTCTAAAACTGTCCCCATGCTAAAGAGAGGCTATTCCTTGTCCAAATCCCCATGAATGAAGCTCCTGTATATGTCATTCTAAAGCTGTTCCCATGTTAAAGAGAGGCTATTTATTGTCCAAATACCCATGAGTGACGCTCCTGTATATGTCATTCTAAAGCTGTCCCCATGCTAAAGAGAGGCTATTCCTTGTCCAAATACCAGTGAATGCATCTCATGTAGATGTCCTTCTAAAGGTGCCCTCATGCTAAAGAGATGCTAGTCCTTGTCCAAATACCCATGAATGAAGCTCCTGTAGATGTCATTCTAAAGCTGTCCCCATGCTAAAGAGAGGCGATTCCTTGTCCAAATCCCCATGAATGAAGCTCCTGTAGATGTCATTCTAAAGCTGTCCCCATGCTAAAGAGAGGTGATTCCTTGTCCAAATCCCCATGAATGAAGCTCCTGTAGATGTCATTCTAAAGGTGCCCTCATGCTAAAGAGAGGCTATTCCTTGTCCAAATCCCCATGAATGAAGCTCCTGTAGATGTCATTCTAAAGCTGTCCCCATGCTAAAGAGAGGCTATTCCTTGTCCAAATCCCCATGAATGAAACTCCTGTATATGTCATTCTAAAGCTGTCCCCATGCTAAAGAGAGGCTAGTCCTTGTCCAAATACCCATGAATGAAGCTCCTGTAGATGTCATTCTAAAACTGTCCCCATGCTAAAGAGAGGCTATTCCTTGCCCAAATACCAATGAATGCATCTCCTGTAGATGTCATTCTAAAGGTGTCCTCATGCTAAAGAGAGGCTATTCCTTGTCCAAATACCAGTGAATGCATCTCATGTAGATGTCATTCTAAAGGTGCCCTCATGCTAAAGAGATGCTAGTCCTTGTCCAAATACCCATGAATGAAGCTCCTGTAGATGTCATTCTAAAACTGTCCCCATGCTAAAGAGAGGCTATTCCTTGCCCAAATACCCATGAATGAAGCTCCTGTAGATGTCATTCTAAAACTGTCCCCATGCTAAAGAGAGGCTATTCCTTGTCCAAATCCCCATGAATGAAGCTCCTGTATATGTCATTCTAAAGCTGTTCCCATGTTAAAGAGAGGCTATTTATTGTCCAAATACCCATGAGTGACGCTCCTGTATATGTCATTCTAAAGCTGTCCCCATGCTAAAGAGAGGCTATTCCTTGTCCAAATACCAGTGAATGCATCTCATGTAGATGTCATTCTAAAGGTGCCCTCATGCTAAAGAGATGCTAGTCCTTGTCCAAATACCCATGAATGAAGCTCCTGTATATGTCATTCTAAAGCTGTCCCCATGCTAAAGAGAGGCTATTCCTTGTCCAAATCCCCATGAATGAAGCTCCTGTAGATGTCATTCTAAAGCTGTCCCCATGCTAAAGAGAGGCTATTCCTTGTCGAAATCCCATGAATGAAGCTCCTGTATATGTCATTCTAAAGCTGTTCCCATGTTAAAGAGAGGCTATTTATTGTCCAAATACCCATGAGTGATGCTCCTGTATATGTCATTCTAAAGCTGTCCCCATGCTAAAGAGAGGCTATTCCTTGTCCAAATCCCATGAATGAAACTCCTGTATATGTCATTCTAAAGCTGTCCCCATGCTAAAGAGAGGCGATTCCTTGTCCAAATCCCCATGAATGAAGCTCCTGTAGATGTCATTCTAAAGCTGTCCCCATGCTAAAGAGAGGCGATTCCTTGTCCAAATCCCCATGAATGAAGCTCCTGTAGATGTCATTCTAAAGGTGCCCTCATGCTAAAGAGAGGCTATTCCTTGTCCAAATCCCCATGAATGAAGCTCCTGTAGATGTCATTCTAAAGCTGTCCCCATGCTAAAGAGAGGCTATTCCTTGTCCAAATCCCCATGAATGAAACTCCTGTATATGTCATTCTAAAGCTGTCCCCATGCTAAAGAGAGGCGATTCCTTGTCCGAATCCCCATGAATGAAGCTCCTGTAGATGTCATTCTAAAGCTGTCCCCATGCTAAAGAGAGGTGATTCCTTGTCCAAATCCCCAAGAATGAAGCTCCTGTAGATGTCATTCTAAAGGTGCCATCATGCTAAAGAGAGGCTATTCCTTGTCCAAATACCAGTGAATGCATCTCATGTAGATGTCATTCTAAAGGTGCCCTCATGCTAAAGAGATGCTAGTCCTTGTCCAAATACCCATGAATGAAGCTCCTGTAGATGTCATTCTAAAGCTGTCCCCATGCTAAAGAGAGGCTAGTCCTTGTCCAAATACCCATGAATGAAGCTCCTGTAGATGTCATTCTAAAACTGTCCCCATGCTAAAGAGAGGCTATTCCTTGTCCAAATCCCCATGAATGAAGCTCCTGTATATGTCATTCTAAAGCTGTTCCCATGTTAAAGAGAGGCTATTTATTGTCCAAATACCCATGAGTGACGCTCCTGTATATGTCATTCTAAAGCTGTCCCCATGCTAAAGAGAGGCTATTCCTTGTCCAAATACCAGTGAATGCATCTCATGTAGATGTCCTTCTAAAGGTGCCCTCATGCTAAAGAGATGCTAGTCCTTGTCCAAATACCCATGAATGAAGCTCCTGTAGATGTCATTCTAAAGCTGTCCCCATGCTAAAGAGAGGCGATTCCTTGTCCAAATCCCCATGAATGAAGCTCCTGTAGATGTCATTCTAAAGCTGTCCCCATGCTAAAGAGAGGCGATTCCTTGTCCAAATCCCCATGAATGAAGCTCCTGTAGATGTCATTCTAAAGGTGCCCTCATGCTAAAGAGAGGCTATTCCTTGTCCAAATCCCCATGAATGAAGCTCCTGTAGATGTCATTCTAAAGCTGTCCCCATGCTAAAGAGAGGCTATTCCTTGTCCAAATCCCCATGAATGAAACTCCTGTATATGTCATTCTAAAGCTGTCCCCATGCTAAAGAGAGGCTAGTCCTTGTCCAAATACCCATGAATGAAGCTCCTGTAGATGTCATTCTAAAACTGTCCCCATGCTAAAGAGAGGCTATTCCTTGCCCAAATACCAATGAATGCATCTCCTGTAGATGTCATTCTAAAGGTGTCCTCATGCTAAAGAGAGGCTATTCCTTGTCCAAATACCAGTGAATGCATCTCATGTAGATGTCATTCTAAAGGTGCCCTCATGCTAAAGAGATGCTAGTCCTTGTCCAAATACCCATGAATGAAGCTCCTGTAGATGTCATTCTAAAACTGTCCCCATGCTAAAGAGAGGCTATTCCTTGCCCAAATACCCATGAATGAAGCTCCTGTAGATGTCATTCTAAAACTGTCCCCATGCTAAAGAGAGGCTATTCCTTGTCCAAATCCCCATGAATGAAGCTCCTGTATATGTCATTCTAAAGCTGTTCCCATGTTAAAGAGAGGCTATTTATTGTCCAAATACCCATGAGTGACGCTCCTGTATATGTCATTCTAAAGCTGTCCCCATGCTAAAGAGAGGCTATTCCTTGTCCAAATACCAGTGAATGCATCTCATGTAGATGTCATTCTAAAGGTGCCCTCATGCTAAAGAGATGCTAGTCCTTGTCCAAATACCCATGAATGAAGCTCCTGTATATGTCATTCTAAAGCTGTCCCCATGCTAAAGAGAGGCTATTCCTTGTCCAAATCCCCATGAATGAAGCTCCTGTAGATGTCATTCTAAAGCTGTCCCCATGCTAAAGAGAGGCTATTCCTTGTCCAAATCCCCATGAATGAAGCTCCTGTATATGTCATTCTAAAGCTGTTCCCATGTTAAAGAGAGGCTATTTATTGTCCAAATACCCATGAGTGATGCTCCTGTATATGTCATTCTAAAGCTGTCCCCATGCTAAAGAGAGGCTATTCCTTGTCCAAATCCCCATGAATGAAACTCCTGTATATGTCATTCTAAAGCTGTCCCCATGCTAAAGAGAGGCGATTCCTTGTCCAAATCCCCATGAATGAAGCTCCTGTAGATGTCATTCTAAAGCTGTCCCCATGCTAAAGAGAGGCGATTCCTTGTCCAAATCCCCATGAATGAAGCTCCTGTAGATGTCATTCTAAAGGTGCCCTCATGCTAAAGAGAGGCTATTCCTTGTCCAAATCCCCATGAATGAAGCTCCTGTAGATGTCATTCTAAAGCTGTCCCCATGCTAAAGAGAGGCTATTCCTTGTCCAAATCCCCATGAATGAAACTCCTGTATATGTCATTCTAAAGCTGTCCCCATGCTAAAGAGAGGCGATTCCTTGTCCGAATCCCCATGAATGAAGCTCCTGTAGATGTCATTCTAAAGCTGTCCCCATGCTAAAGAGAGGTGATTCCTTGTCCAAATCCCCAAGAATGAAGCTCCTGTAGATGTCATTCTAAAGGTGCCATCATGCTAAAGAGAGGCTATTCCTTGTCCAAATCCCCATGAATGAAGCTCCTGTAGATGTCATTCTAAAGCTGTCCCCATGCTAAAGAGAGGCTATTCCTTGTCCAAATCTCCATGAATGAAGCTCCTGTAGATGTCATTCTAAAGCTGTTCCCATGTTAAAGAGAGGTGATTCCTTGTCCAAATCCCCATGAATGAAGCTCCTGTATATGTCATTCTAAAGCTGTCCCCATGCTAAAGAGAGGCTATTCCTTGTCCAAATACCCATGAATGAAGCTCCTGTAGATGTCATTCTAAAGCTGTCCCCATGCTAAAGAGAGGCTATTCCTTGTCCAAATCCCCATGAATGAATCTACTGTAGATGCCATTTTAAAACCTAAGTTACAATGTGTACCGCTGCTGCTGCTGCTGCTTTTTTTTTTAAGTCTACTTTGTACAACAATCGTGTTGGCTTCTCTTTTACCATGAGGAGATCATGTTAGCCAGGAGGAGCTGAATAATTTTATTTGCAGTTTTGTCTGTCATCTTTGATTAGCATATGTCATTTAAAGTGTATCTTATCAAACTCTGAGAACTGAATTATCGCTCATCTGTGTCAGATCTGGCCATGTAAAATTGGTGTCATAGTCTGTAAGCTAAGCAGAATATACAGTCCTGAAGCATACTAAAACTAAGGATGCAGTATGTGGAGTGTTCATCTTAAAATATGCCTTTTCTCACTTGCACTGGACAGACAAAAGATTTCAAAGATGTCAGGTAATTTTCATGAAAAACATAATAAATAAAACCTAAAATATTAACGTTCTAGAATTCATCTTGGTGGTCCACAAAGAAACATTGCCACATGATAGGGTTTCTATTTTAGAGGGGAATGGAGGGAACATTAGAACAGCCTTTAAGGAGTATTTGACTCTTGTAGATGATGTACCAAATACCATAGTTTGTGAGTGACGTGGCGGTGAGGTCAGGCTAGAGGAATGGTTTTGTTCTTTTACATATCTGACCAGAACCACAGAAATCCTCAAGAAACTTAAGTTTTAAAGGCAGAAATTTCAGCACATTATATCCAGCTTTTTTTGTTGCCTCACAGACACTAATGTATTATTTTAGAGCCATCCATTTTGACTTAACTAGAAGTCATTAAAGCAAGTTTTTTTTTTTTTTTTTTTTTTTTTTATAATATATCTGAGACTTGTATTGCACTGCAATTTCATGCATGTTAAAACATATGGAGCAGCACTGCTAAAACTGTGTTAAGAGATTAAGGATGGCTGGGGTTGTTAATAAGTAACTTGAGGGTAACATGGTCATAATGTAATGTTAATTATTCCTATTATATGCAAAAATGGTGTGGGGGCTCATTCTTATTACAGGATACATTTGACTGCATTAGTATATGAAACAATAGAAAAATAATAAAGAATTTTCTAAATTATTACAATTAAGAACTCAGATAATGGTAGATTATAAAGCTCGCATTGTTATATCCGGCATGACTGAGAAGGGTGGGGGGTAAAGTTTTAACTTTTTTCCTGATGATCTGGGAATATCAAGAAGAGTAGGTCCTGAGTAGGAACTGACATGAGGAGGGGAAAGTTGAGAAGTAATCCCTGACTACCCATCTAGGAGGGAAATGGGGGCTATGTTTTGGTCCAAACAAAGATGACCATGTTGGCACTACTCAGTTCACAGCTTTATCCTTAAGGTGCATGTGGTAAAGTAACCATGTACCTCCTGCAAGGTAATCCACTGAAAAAAATCACTATGAACAGGATGGAGTTGGAAGAATAAACAAAAAAGAAACTCTCCTTTTGCACTGGATAATAACTGCTGCAGAGTTGAAGACACACCAAAGCTTTTAACGCTCCAGAAAACTTAAAAAGACAAGCAGATACTGTGTCACCACTGTCTTATAAACAGCTTTAGCAAGAAAATGCAAAAATGACATATACAGTAATTCAAAAATATTAAAATATGTTCAGGATTTTTTCGGTGTTTGAAGTTAAAATAAAAAAAATACTTCCAGTGAAGAACAAGTAACCTAGCTTTAGTAAAAGTAACAGGGAATACTAATTTAATAGATGAAATATGAGACAATCAAATTCTTAAATAAAGCAATGACATATTTTTAAAAGAGTAATAAACATATTAAATGCTAGTAAATAATAAAAACTAGACTACATAATACCAGAAATATGCAAATACTTGGAAACAGAAGCTGTGCGTGTATTACTGGATATGATTAATTTCATATTAACAGAAAAATATAGTTGGCTGAATTCAGAAAGATTACTATGACGTGTGCAGTGAACATGAGGTGTAGAACTCGCAGGGACCATTCCATATTCAGAGGTAGTTCTACCACAGTGTTTTTGCATGAAGACATGTGACAGCATGTTGGTCTGCCTTCACAGCCTTAACAGATGCTAATAAGGCATTCTAGTGGAGAAGTAAATGCAGTAAGGCACTTCTGCACCTGAGCAGTGCAGGGAATGATATGGTTGCATAAATTAGCATGGCCTCTGTTGGATGCGCATGGCTATGAACAAGTCCAAGAACTCATGTTCATCCATCATGGTAGAAGTAAGTGCTGGGGAGTTTAGTGATCAATTAGTGTTAAGAGGTATGTGCAAGTGTGTATGTGGGGCTGCATGTGTGAGTGTGTGTGTCTGCCTGGGTGGTCTCAGTATGGGGGCTAGTGAGGAACTATGTTGGTGTGTGTGTGTGTGTGTGTGTGTGTGTGTGTGTGTGTGTGTGTGTGTGTGTTGAGATCCAGCGGAGAGATGTGTTTGTGTGTGTGTGTGTGTGTGTGTGTGTGGGTGTGTGGGGAATGAAACTGTGAATGTGTGAGTGTGTATGTGTGTGAGTGTGGGGGGGGGGGTTGGGACAGGCTGTCAAACCTCCACACTAACCTAGATAAATGAGAAAAGCCTGCAACCTTGAGTCGGGAGCACTGGCTAGACAACAAGGATAACTCTTTGAATTCATGCCTTAAGAACATGTCACAAAAAAGTGAATCAGGGGAGAAATACTAGCCACCAGTGATAACTCTTTAATAACATGCTTTAAGAACACTTATAAAAATGATGCGGGTCAGAGGGAGCACTAGACAATAGGTTACTCTAAGTAGCATGACTAAAAATCACTAATAATTGCCCCCTTCCACTGAGCATATTAGTTCGCTGTTCCACCACTGGACATCAGGGGTAACAGAGAAAAAAATTACAAAAGAGAGGGGAAAAGGATTAAAATCCTGCACAGCAACATCAAACTCCTATGCTGAATGAGACATTAGTGCAGTGAGGGTTGTTTTATTATGTAATGTGGATACTGGGCATCACTGAGTGGCTGCAACAGTTCTTGTGTTATGAGAGAGAGGGACAGGGGCAAGGCACATATAACCATACCTCTCACCTATGTAGCACAAGAAATGGTGAAAAAGCCAAAATGACTGTGGGACCAAAGCACACATTTGGTGATGGATTTTAATTATTTCTCTTATAAACTAACAAAGCTGCTAGATTAACTCCTTTTGCATTAGCATGCATTACCGGATATGAAGTCTGAAAATCTGATGTCTGGAATTCATGATAGAAGCTTAATTGTCTGCAATTTATAGAGACAGTGAAAACATAAGATGACACATTGAGGACAGTTTGCCACCTCAGTGATAGGTAAGTGTTATGTGTGTGTGTTTGAATGTGAGTATTGTATGTGGTAGAATGAATGGGAGGCGGTGCCTGTGCTTTCACAATGCATTGGTTGCTATTGTTAATTATCATAGGAAGTGCTATTCTTTGCTTGAGGTGGCTAATAGTGATACAGAGACATTCAGATTAGTTAATAAAGAGGCCATTTCTCATCACAGGCGTTGTGCTTCTGAAAAATAAATTACAACATCACAGAAACAGGTCCTTTTTACCACAACCCTTAATGCCAGCACTGGGGCTCTTTCTGAATCCCCAGGATCCCCTACCATTGAAATGTAATTTAGATGCAATGATTATAAAACCTAATTAACAACGTATACTATGCAATTCATCTACACCAACAAAGTTAATAAAAATTGCTCAAAAATATTCATGAACATATTATCACATATACTAAAATCATTTTTGCATACAAAACGAGTAAATACAAATTAATATTAAAATGGTTTGATATATTATAAATTTAACACACTAAATGCAATATTACTAAGAATAATAACTATATAAAAGGAAAATTTGTTGCAGATAGGTACTAACATCCAGTTAATGTCTAATAGGAAACAAAATTATATTCTTGCATTTTTAGATATTAAATATTTTTGAAATGACTCCATAATGAACACTAAAATAGATACACACCTATCTAATATAGTACAATAGATAAATGGGAAAAACAAGTTTAACTATTGCTTCCATTATTGTTTAGCAGTTTAATAACTAGCTAATGCAATAAGATCAGCAAAAGCAATTTATAATGATATAAAGACACCTATTTATATCACTATCAAATTTAAAACTTAAGACCACAAAAACAGAGTGTTTTATAGGCAGAGAGATGTTTTTGTCCAAGAATGTCCGCCCAGGAGATAAATATATGGATGAGGGGATTATGTTAGGACTTAGGTAGTAAGCAGGAAAAGAGATAAGGATTAGGCCAAGAGGATTAGAGATGTCGGAGCTGAAACTAGATGAGATAGACAGGATATGAGATAAATAATGATCCATAAGCAAATGAATGAAATACTAAACAACAGAATCATTCAGAGTAAAAATACTTTAATGATTCTTCTTCGCACCTCAACTGCAACAGCCTTCTAAGGAAGTAACATACACAGCTGAGCGCACAGATTTATACCTAAAAAGCATTGCAGTGCATGAAGCATGGTGATTACTCTCCAATATTTGGGAAAAGACAAATCAGTTAAGTGCTAGTGTGGTGTGAGACCCAACTTAACAAATGTTAAGCACTTCCTGCTTAAGTTGTTAAGGTCAGGTCTCTCGCTAGGTGGTAAAATCTGCCAGTACTGCCCAGGAAAGAAAGTATCAGAATGCAAGATTTGGTTCTGCCTGCTGTCAGTCAAAATTGTGTCTTCACTTCTTCTTATATTTAGAAAGTTCTTAGAATAACAGGATGTGTGCTCGCCTGCATTTTCTGAAGGATATGAAGTCTGACATCTAAATGTATATCATTATTCAGTATCTTCAGTCCTCAATAGTTTGTCAGAAATCCCCAGAATTTATGTGGAAGAGACTAAATATATGAGGCAAAAATCTGGGGTTCTGTGAAAATCTGGACAGTTTAGAGGGATAGAAGGTGACTGTAAATGGAAGGGACTGTTTGTTACACTACTTTTTGATAGCACTCACTGTGTGGCTAAGTGCTTTACAGCTTTGAAAGCTGCAAAACACTTAGCACTTTCTTTTTCTTTCCTTTTTTTTACTGTAAATAGTAGTATATGGAACATATAAAGCTCCATGTGCTACAAAAAATTATGATTGGATTTCTGATCATAATCCTCAAATTATGTGTCCTCAACATGGATGCCACGATTCACTTTTTGAGCTTTACTTTTGAGTTGAATTTCTTGGCATCCATGTCTCAAACACATAACAAATCGGTTATGATCAGTGACCCGATATCTAGCCAATTAAAACATAGAAGCAATTAAACTAATTTTGTCTACATTTTACAAACGCACTCCAGTTTACATCCTTATTAAAATCAAATGGGATGATACTATTATACTGTAAAATAAAACACACTTCCTTATATCTTAGTATGCTTTTTGCATTATCATCTATTCTGCCTATATTCAAGTTTTTATAAACAATTCTAGCTTTTATACTATGAAAATCACCTCTATGATATTCATTAAAATGCTCTTTCAAAGGAAGAGAGACTGGGACTTTTGTCCTATCTACTAGTCGCTTTGATCGCTTTTTATTAGTGGATAGTAATCCTTTATTATTGTGTGATATTAGTTATGCAGTGGCTTTTTCGGATAACCCAGAGACAGGACCAGGTGACTTTGAAGTTGTTTTTATATGCCTTGAAAATAATTTGTTTAGATTTAAATTGCTGCAATGGCAAAGGGTTCACTTTGAGGCTTGCCTGAGGTTTAAAGTTACTCTAAGAGGTCTTTGGGTTTGCAAAATGCCAACAGTGGTAATTTGTTTCTAGAGCTTTTAAAAGAATGGCAAATACTCAATCTGGAAATGAGTTCTAAGTATACAGAATTACTGATAAATTTTTTGAGCCAATCAAGGCTGATGCTCGGAGTGAGGTACTGAAAGATCTGAGGAGAGTGAATGACTTTCTCAGATCAACCATTTGTGCACAGAGACTAGATAATTTGTTCTCCAATATTTCTTCATTATGAAAAGTGTCTCATTGAGATGAAACATAAAAACTTATTAAGGGATATTTGCTGATTTTCATAAAGGAAGAATTTCCTCAAGGCCATGAATGGAAAAGACTAGGCAGAATGATACTTCGGCAGCAAGAGAAATTGCCAAGGAACATTTGCCAGTATTGGCTGATAAGAGAATTGCCTCAGATAAAGACAATAATCAAAATACTACTGATAGGTTTGCTCCACATTTGCTGAGCCTTGTTTTTTTGCCTGTTAATGTGAAATCTAAGCAGAGCATGAATATTGATGTTATCGTTTCTGATAATGTAAGTGCTGTGTGTGCTTCTAAAACGTTGAATTTCCCTGTTTCTGTAGCAGAAGGTAATGTGCCATCTACATCAAACCATAGGTTCATAGGTTTGTACTAGGCTAATGCCCCTGGAGCCTTTACAAGCCTAGCCCATAGGATTACCCTGGCATCATGCCACCTGACATTAGTTCCCAGTGCCTCTGTTGAGTAGAGTCACTGGAGTGATCCCCAGGGTGAATTTTCTATTTCCCATCCACTCATTAAGATTACTCTTGAAGAGGTCCAGTGAGGTGCTCTGCTTGACATGTATTGGAAGACTGTTCCATAGCATGGTCAGTCTCTGGGTTATGAACCTCTCCCTTCAGCATGTTCTGTTGATTGTGGTAATGAGGTTGAGGTCACTGGAGCATGTGGTGTGGAGGGATTGGGATTTCTTTAGGTGTAACATTTCTAACAGAGCTGGGTCATACATGGCTTTGTAAGTCAAACAGAGATCACCTCTAAGTAGCCGATATGAGACAGAGAATAGTTGGAGTTTTTTGAGTCTGTCCATACAGGACAACTGTTTAAGGCCTAGGATTATTTTTGTGAGGTACTTTTTGCGGCCTCTGCAGTTGTTGCAGGTGTCTTGTGAGGTACATTCTAAATGGGGCATTATACTCGATGATTGGCCTAATGAGGCAAGAGTAGGGGGAGACGATGACCTCTTTCTTCCTGGATGCAAAACCCTTAGTAATGAGATGTGCCACACAGAAGGACTTTCTGTCCACAGTGGCAATGTGGTGGTCAAAAGAGAGGTTGCTGTCAACCTGTGTTCCCAGATCTCTTATAACGCCATCTGTGTTCAGTGAAATACCATCAATGTGGTAATTCATGAGAACCAAGTTTTTCCCAAAGGGAATGATGACACATTTTTTGGCATTGAGCTTAAGGCCATGGTCCCAGTGAGGCCTTTCTGCAGGATGTCAACATTACTTGGGAAGTTAATAATAGCTCCCAACTTGCAATTGTCTGCAAACTTTGTCATCCAGAGTCCCTTTGCGTTGGTCTGGACTTCAGAGAAGTAGATACCAAACAGGAGAGGACCCAGGACAGAACCCTTGTGGGACTCCACTTATGACTGCTTAGCAGTCTGACTTGGAGTCAGCTACTTTCACACTGTGGGTTCTGTCTGTGAGCCAGTTTGCAACCCACCTACTGATATAGGGGTTGATGTCTAGCTTAGTGAGTTTTTCTATGATTCCTGCATGGAGAATGGTATCAAAGGCCTTGGCCAGATCAAGGTAGGCTGTATGAACCACCTTGCCTTCATCCACAGCTCTGGTGACTGATTCAAAGAAGTTGACCAAGTTGAGCAGGCATGATCTACCCTTCACAAAGCCAAACTGTCCATGATGATGCATTCCATATCTTTGCATATCAGACTCTTTGGGCTAAAGGAGGGATAGTTCCAAGGGTCTGTAGTTGCTTCTCCTTTCTGGAGAGGGATGAATGTACCTGTGCACCATTCGGTAGGAACAAAGCCTGAGGTGAGGCTGTGATTGAACAGGGCACACAGGTGTGGTTCCAGTTCACTCTGTACTTCATGTAGAACACAGCCAGGGATATTGTCAGGTCCCATAGAAGCTGTATTCTTGGCCTTGGGCAGTGCTGTTTTAACCTGTGCAGCAGTAATACTGGGTGTCTGGCAATCTACTGGTATTGTGATTGTCCTTTGGGGGGGGTAAAGCTGGCACTGAATCTGTCGGACAGTATATTGGCAATATCTGTTGGCTTGGTATAGGAGGTACCATTGTGCAGTAGCTCAGAGCAAATCTAGGTATTGCCATGGAGATTCTTTACATAATTATAGAAGGCCTGGTGGTTGTCTTTACTATCTGCTGCAATTCTGTTTTCATAGCTAGCTTTAGAGGATTTGATGAGGAATCTCAACTTTTTGTTGAGGCTGATAGGGGAGTTTTTCCATTCTTGGGACTTCACCTTATTCCGCATGAGTTTCTTCCTTCTGTTGTAGATTTTGCTTATGGCAGGGGACCACCAGATTGGCATCCTTTTTTTGGAGGAGAGCATCTTGTTTCTATTGGGTATGGCGAGATCCATGAATTTGTGTACGTGTTCATACAGTGCATTGGTGTATTATATTGCAGTCATGCAACTATTCTCCATTTGCATGGGTGCCTTGAAGTTAGCCACCTCTGTTTTTAGGAGCCCAAAGTTAGCTTTGGAGAAGTTTTTCATGGTGGCTACCTTTGCGGTGGGGGGGGGTGTGGATTCTAATGTGATTAGTTGTGGCCGGAGCTAACCAGGGAGGAGTTGACTATCAGTATAGAGCAACAGTCACTCATGTTAGTAATGACCAGGTCAAGGATGTTGCTACCTCTAGTGGAGGTAAGAATGAGCTGGCCCAGGGCATTGGAATTAATGAATTCTAGGAACCGTTGGACAAGTGTATTGGTACATGAGTTGTTTTCCCAGTTAATGGAGGGGTAGTTGAAGTCACCCAGTATGAGAGTGTTAGGTTGGACCCTAATATTCTCCAGGGTGCTTAGGAATGTGGAGTGTGAGTCTTGGGACATGGTTGGGGACATATAGCATGCTAGGACCTGAATTGCTGTCTTACCCTATGTTAGCAAAATTTCTTATATCTACAGCTGCCAGAGCATGTGAGTATGAAGAAACAGGAAGTGAGAGGAAGATCAAGAAGCAAAAGCAGGTATGCACAAAAGAGACTACAACTACCAGGGCAATTAGAACTGGGACCTACTGTCCATAGCAAGGTTCCGAGAACTTAATTATTAACATTTCTTCTGTTGAACTTACTGAGCTGGAATGTGAGGTACTTAATTTAGGGTTATCATTTATACCTGTGAGACAATCCAGCGTACATGATGTTTTATTAGATTTGAAGTGTTTTATTCGTAATATTTCACTCAGATTAATATTTTGTATCAATGATATTTCATCCGCTAAGCTTAGTGTTGAGTCAGTTTATATCTAATATCCCTCCATTGGTTGAAGCCTTTTACAAACTGTGTGAGGACAATATTTATGAATTGTTCAGTAAGAATCATAGGGCTGTATTTTTTAATTTGAGTAAGTTGCAATTTAAAACTCTGAACAAATGAAAAGCTGGACTGACCTGTACTTTTGTCCAGCAGACAAAGGGGGACGGGATTGTAATTATGAATACTACTGACTATGTTAACAGTATGCTGACAATGTTGAATGATTCTGCAATGTACACTGAGTGTGCAAAGCTGGATGTATGTAAGTTGATTGATAGAGTGAATAATTAAGTACATGATTTGTTAATGGAAGGAGCTATTAGTAAAGACGTGTTTGACTATTTTTTTAGTTGAGTACCCCCTGATTCCTGCCATCTATGTGCTTCCTAAAGTTCATAAGGATTTGTATAACCTACCCATGTGACCAATAGTTTCTGGGAGTTAGGGGGGTAATGGAACCTTTATTAATATTTGTTGAAAGACAGCTTCGGCCTATAATTGAGGGTGTGGACCCAATCTTGAAGGATACTAAACATTTTCTTAAGAGATTGGCATGTTGATCTAAGGACAATGTTGCTGAAGAATATTTTCTAGTGACTATGGACATGGTTTCTTTGTTTACTGTGATTCCCAAAGACATTGGGATAAATTATGTGAGGCAGTTTCTAAGAAGATTGTCAGAGTATTCAGTGCCTAAGGTTAATTTGATTTGTTTTCTGTTGGAGTTGATTTTAACTAATAATGTTTTTAGATTTGTGGATAGATATTTTCTTCAGAAAGTGGGGGTTGTGATGGTCACCATATGTGCTAATAGTTATGCAAACATGGTGTTCGCCCACTGGGAAGCTCTATATGTCTTTGTTGTACTCCATTCTTAGGTTCCATCCTGCACTGTGGTCATTTCATAGATGATGTGTTCTTTGTGCAGGCCCGAACAGTTAATACACTTAATTTTGTTGTTGAATATTTGCAGCAGACCGCTGGATTTTTAAAGTTTACTTTTAATTATTCCCCTCTGTCTGCTGATTTTCTAGATGTTCGTGTTTGCAGGACTGCTCATGAACTGGAAATTGTTTTGTTTAAAAAAACTTGTAAGGTTAATAATACACTGCATGCTCATAGTATGTACATTAAGACTGCTGCTATGGTAGTAACTTGATTAAAGTGTAGCTATCATTTCAAAGTCTTTTAGATTAAGCACTTGGGCTTCAGACCAGTTGTTTTACATTAGGAAGGTTTGTGGCCTGCACTGTGGTGGCAGGACAGGTAGCTTACATCCTTCTAAGTTGGGATATGCTGATTGAGGGCTCAGTGTCTGTTATTCTAAAAGTGTATTAGTTCTGGTTTAAGCACTTGGGCTTCAGGCCAGTTATTTTACATTAAGAAGGATCGCGGTCTGCTGGAGGCTAAGCTCTCTCAACTCAGTACTGGCGTAACCAGTCAGGAGGAGAAGAAAACCACACTCACTACAATTCCAGTCTCACATAGACCTACCACGACAACAAACCAAACACATAAACACACAAAAACATACTTGGAGGCTCTAAATAAAAATCTGCCTAAGCAGCAGAGACCTCCAAAGCAGACACCCAAGCAACCGCTACCCCAAAACAAAACACGTGCAACACATAGCACACAAAGCCAGTGTGCCGAACAGTTACAGCCCTTAAGGCTAAACAATACACCTGATACACTTGTAATAGGTGACTCTATCGTCAGGCACACTGACGTCCCGCTCACCAGGCTGAACAAGGAGAAGGTCATGGTGAGCTGCCTGTTGGGCGCTAGGATCCGCCACATAACACAAGCACTCAGGTCACTCCAAGGCAAGTACAAATATGACTCAGTCATTGTCCATGCTGGTGTGAATGACCTGAGATGTACCTCCCTGGACTACATGAAAAGAGACATAGAGGAGCTCTCTGAGCATGTAGCCCAGGCCGGTATGACCCTGACCTTGAGTAGCATCTTACCCTCACCAAGAATGATGCCACAATATGAAGACAAGATGATCCATTTCAACAATTGGCTTAAGTATTGGTGTCATTCAAAGGGGATGCAATGCCTGTCAGCCTGGGATGACATGCTTGACAAGCCACGATGCTTCGCTAGGGATGGCTTGCACCTGTCACCCCTGGGCTTTCGGATATTGGCAAAGGCTCTTGCTACCCCTATAGTGCCTTTTTTAGGCAAGGCTCAAAAGACAAACCCACCTCCATAGGTATCACAAGGGATAAGAAACTAAGAGTAATGCTACTCAACGCCAGAAGTCTAAACCTCAAGATGCATGCACTCGAAACTCTCCTTAGCATGGAGAACATCGATATCTGTGCAGTAACAGAAACCTGGTTCAAGGCTCCCGAAAGCACCCCAGCACTATCAGGTTATACCTCATACCATGCTTTTCGGCCCCAAAACTTGGACCGAACCACAAAAGGAGGGGGAGTATCAATATTCGTCAAAGATACCCACACCTCCAGGTTGGTGGCACAGCACGAAGCATCAGAGACTATCCATGTGCAACTAACAGTGGGTAAAACTGCCTTCCATTTTATAGCCTGCTACAGACCACCCTCCCAAACACAGGAACCCCACTTGGCCTTCCTGGGAATACTGGAAAATATGAAGGTCTCTCCAAACACCATTATATTGGGCGACTTCAACTACCCAAACATAGACTGGGAGCATTACTCTAGCTCCAACACCCTAGCCCAAAGGTTCCTAGAATTTATAAACTCAAATGCTATGGAACAACTTGTTACCACTCCCACAAGAGGGGAAAACATACTGGACCTGATCATCACCAACATGGGGACACTATGCTCCAGACCAGAAGTGTATCCCTCACTGGTAAGATCAGACCATAAACTAATCTCACTGGATATTCACATCCCAACCCCACCCCCTGCCCAGAAAACCACAGTGAAAAACTTCTCTAAAGCAAATTTTACATGCCTCAAAACTGAGGCGGAATCCTTCAAAGCCCCCGGGCCTGTGGAAAATACGGCCCAGACTGCAGAATCCTTTATAAACGCATTCTTAGAACACCTTCAGGAATGCATGGATAATGCAATCCCATGCAATCCCAAATAAAACCAAGACACAATCCTCCAAAGGCAGACGTCCTCTCTGGTGGACCCCAGCCATAAACAAACTATACAATAGAAGGAGGAAGCTACTACATGATAGAGCAAAATCCCAAAAAGGGAAGGCATCTCTGATCAGTATTAGCAAAAAACTATGGGCACTCATAAAATCGTCTAAGGCCAGCTTCGAGAGAAAAATTGCACTGGACACTAAGGATAATCACAATGCTTTCTTTAGTTATGTTAGGAACCTGGGTGGGAATTCCCAGATATGCTCAGAATTAGTCCAAAATGACAAAAAATACACCGAGCCCACAGACATTGCCAACATTCTAGCTGACAGGTTCAGTGCAAACTCCCCCCCCCACCAAAAGGGCAAATATCTATCCCAACAGAGTGCTTCCCCCCTGACATCTCAGATGCTCAGGTAAGAGCCGCCCTCAACAAAGCAAAAAACACAGCATCAATGGGACCAGATGGTGTCTCGGGCTGCATCCTACAAGAACTCCAAGAAGAGCTAAACCCAAACATAAAACTACTGTTCAATCTTAGCCTTACTACAGGATATGTACCCAAAGAATGGCATACAGCAACAGTGGTCCCTCTCCACAAAGGTGGTGCCTCAACGGATCCTGGAAACTATCGCCCCATAAGCCTGACTTGCTTGGTCTGCAAAGCTATGGAAAGGATCATCATGGACCTCATAAATAAAGATATTGGGGAACTACAGACGCTGGATCCTACCCAGTTTGGCTTTGTTAAGGGCAGATCCTGCCTCTTAAACCTGGTCAATTTCTTTGAAACAGTCACCAAGGCCATTGACGAGGGGAAGGTGGTCCACACAGCCTACCTGGACCTCACAAAAGCCTTCGATACAATACCCCACTCGGGCATTATAGATAAGCTCACCAGCTTAAATATAAACCCCTATGTCACTAGATGGGTTGCAAACTGGCTCAAGGACAGAACCCACATGGTTAAAATTGCTGGAGCCATGTCAGACTCCAAACCAGTTACAAGTGGTGTCCCACAAGGCTCAGTCCTGGGACCTCTCTTGTTCGGTATATATTTCTCGGCGGTACAGGCCAACACGAAAGGACTGTGGCTGACCAAGTTCACAGATGACTGCAAACTGGGCGCCATAATCAACTCTCCAGCCGACACAAGCATCCTTCAAAAGGGCCTCATAGAAACAGACAACTGGTGCCAGAGCCATGGCCTCAAGCTAAACGCCAAAAAGTGTATAGTCATCCCCTTTGGCAAAAACTAAGTGCCCACAAATTACCACATAGGTGGTAATCCATTAAGTACTGAAGAAGTCATTAGGGACCTGGGGACCCAAGTTGATAGCAATCTCTCATTTGACAACCACGTGGCCAAAGTGGTTAGAAAAACATTTTATGTAGCCCACCTAATCATGAAGGGATTCACATCTAGATCAGGGGAGGTCATCGTGCCTCTTTACTCATCCCTCATCAGGCCCATAATTGAGTACAATGCCCCTTTGGGATGTACCTTACCAGACACCTGCAGCAACTGGAAAGACCCCAAAAGTACCTCACCAAGAGGATCAAAGGGCTCAAACAGATGCCATATGCTGCCCGGTTAAAGAAACTCCAGCTCTACTCAGTGGCATACCGCCTGCTCAGAGGCGATCTGTGCCTGACGTATAAAGCCATGTCCAACCCGGAATTAATGGACATGCTGCACCTCAGAAAATCAAAATCCCATCGAGCTATGCGCTCGAGAGACTTGAACCTCAGCACTGAAATAAATAGGACATGCTGGAGGGACAGATTCATAACCCAGAGGCTCCCTTCACTCTGGAATAAAATCCCAGTCCAGGTTAGGCAGAGTCCCCACACTGACTCTCTTCAAGAGGAATATTGATGAGTGGATGGGAGATCGTAGGTTTACCCCGGCTATCACTTCTGTGTCACTGTTAGACAGAGGCACAGTATACTAACCTCAAAAAAAGGCATAGCAAAATTAATTTAAAATGGGTGGCGAAAGCCAAACACACTCTGGCTAGGCTTATAAATGCCCTAGGGTAGATAGCCTAGTATGAACCTATGAACCTATGAACCTAAGAAGTTGAAGGTAAATGCTGTGAAAGGTCAGTTTGTCAGGAATGCCAGATTACATTCCAGAGGCAGTGATATGTATACTTCTTTTGACATCCTTGCTAATGAGTTTTGGCAGCGAGGCTACTCAGAATCTTATATTGCATGAGTTCAGAATGGTATGGTGTCGCTCATGAGTGATAGAGCCAGACCTTACTTTAATACAAGTGATATGAATTGTGCTGATGAGCATAATAGGAGTTACCATCTTCAGATGTCCTTTATGTACTCCAGTAATGGAGGTTCTATCTGTAATATTTTTAGAAAGCATTGGAGAATTTTGATGTCAGATTGTAATTATAAAAAAATCCTGGGTAGTGAGCCTTGCTTTGCTATTAAAAACTATTCGTCTCTGAAAAGAATATGTTATAAACCTCTGGCTAATGAAAATAAATGTAACAAAACATTAAAGAAGATAGAGATGTATCTGTGCAGAGCATGTACTGTTTGTAGATGTATAAAGACTGATAATTGTTTTGTGCATCCCGAGGGGATGCTTTTTGAATATGGCATCTATGCAGACTGTGGCACGAAAGACTTGGTTTATTTAGCTACGTGTGAGGTTTGTAGTTCTTACTATGTTGGGAAGACTATTAGATGTATGACAGACCACATCAGGGAGCACATTTATGCTATCAGCAAAGGAGATAATAGGAATGCACTAGCAAGACATATTATTAAAGAAGGTCCAATGCATAAATTTAAGTTTTTGGTACTAGAGATATATCAGAATAAGACTAGAGAGGGAGATGTTAAAAGTCGTACTGAGTGCTTAGAGGCAAAAATGGACCTTTTTTGTTAGCAGCTAATAGGGGAATGGGATTAAATGAAACTGTCAAATCCAAAACATGCAAACTAAACTCACAATCTACTGCAAATGGAAAACCATAAAATATGAACAGCAGCAGAAAGACTCCGACTCTCAGATAAATAAAAACAAAAGATGTTTAATTAAATGAAACTGTCCCTTTAAGACCATCTTTAAGGTCCACAGGTCTGAAATGGTGATTGGTTTTTAATTTAATTGACTGGTTTTACTAAATTGGTTGTGTTATACATGCTTTGTAATTTTAAGTGGGTGGTAGATCTGAAGAAGGAACCATGCATTGTGAAGGCACTTATCTCTTGTATTTATTTATTTATTTATTTATTTTTAGTTTACTATTAAAGTCTACCCCGTCCAGCTGGCTTTTGTTTGTTGTATTTTGTACTCATTTCTATTGGAGTCAGCAGTCTGTGCCTGCTTTGTTATACATATTATTTGAATTAAAACAATTTTGTCAAACAAATTCATATTACTAATGCACTCCAGTTTACATCCTTATTAAAACCAAATGGGATGATACTATTATACTGTAAAATAAAACACACTTCCTTATATCTTAGTATGCTTTTTGCATTATCATCTATGTTGTCTATATTCAAGTTTTTATAAACAATGCCAGCTTGTATACCATGATAATCACCTCTATGATATTCATTAAAATGTTCTTCCAAAGGACTTTCTAAATTCTTGTTTTTAATATTTCTACAATGTTATTTAAGTCTGCCTGAAAGTGTTGTTTTTGTCTCCCCAAAATATAATTTTTTACAGGGGTACCATATAACATAGAAAACATGCATACTTTCACAAAAATTGTGTTACATAATTTCACTGTATGTGTATGCATCCTGATGTTTCCACTCTCTTCCATCACAGTACAAATGCTACAACATCCACATGTATTTATGGATTGCATCTAAAATGATGGTAAACTATCATGCCCTTAATATTTTTCTCCCATTATAGGATATGAGATCCTGTTCAGAAGAGAAGATAGGCATAGCAAGTAGGTATTTAAAGGGTGGTGGTAAAATTCCCAGTTTCTTGGTATGGGGAGGTATTGACTAAAACGTCAGCAAGATCTCAAGTGATATAGATTTTATTAAAGACTGTTTTTAAAGTGTCTTAGTTTTAATTTGTCTTAGTCTGCTAAGCATTTCCCGGTATGTTTAATATTTTAGCTGATAGCTTGTCTCACTTTAAATTCTGCATATTTTGGGTTGTCAACCCAGATAAAAAAAGCACACCTATCAGCAGTTCCAGAAGAGATATACAGGACTGGGAGTCTTTATCAGGGTGGATGGTATAGACGCCTTGGGATGCATCAACTAGGAAGGTTTATATTTCATCTTTAGCAATAGTCTCTTCTCTGATGGGATGTTTATTAGTGAAGGAAATGGTTTGGTCTTTAGGACTGGTAACAACATATGTAGTCTATAGGTGGCAGTACGGAGAAGCAGTGAGGATTATTGTGGTGCATTTAGAAGTATTTGATGCAGGAGCTAAGTTTTCTGATTGTGATGACTTGAAGCACTGGATAATTCTGAGAATGGTTAAAAGTTGGAGAGCGACTGAAAAGATTTGCTTCGGACATGTGAGTACTGATAGAGAGACACTCACTTTGTATATTATTAAAGGGTTTGTGAAACATATCACCTTCTTTTGAATTACAATTTTTCATAGGTTCATAGCTTGGTACTAGGCTATCAGCCCTAGGGCCTATATAAGCATAGCCATAACAATTCCCTGGCTATTTCTTCCCACACTATTTACTTCCCTGGACCCCCGTCTAGCAGGGCGACTGACATGATCCCCAGGGTGAATTTCCTTTCTCCCATCCAATCGTCAGGGTTCCTTTTGAAGAGGGCCAAAGAGGCACTCTGCATGACATGTATGGGCAATCTATTCCAGAGTCTGGGGAGTCTCTGGGTCAGGAACCTATCCCTCCAGCATGTTTTGTTTATTGTGATGACAAGGTTTAGCTCCCTGGAGCATGTGGCTCTGAGGGATTGGGATTTCTTTAAGTGTAGCATGTCCAACAGCTCTGGGTTTGACATGGCCTTGTATGTTAAGCAGAGATCGCTTCTGAGTAGATGATATGCGACAGAGTATAGCTGGAATTTTTTAAGGCAGTCAGCATAGGGCATCTGCTTTAGGCCTGTGATTCTTTTAGTGAGGTATTTCTGCAGCCTTTCCAGTTGTTGCAGATGTCTTGAGAGGTATATACCAAACGGGGAGTTGTATTCTATAATGGGTCTAATGAGGGATGAGTACAGTGGGACAATGACCTCTTTTTTTCTGGATGAAAAGCCCTTAGTGATGAGGTGTGCCACATAGAAGGATTCCTGACTCTTGTGATGATGTGGTTATCGAAGGTGAGACCACTGTCCACCTGTGTCCCTAAGTCTCTTATCACACTTTCAGTGTTTAGTGTATTGCCACCTATATGGTAATTTATGGATACATGTTTTTTCCCAAAGGGGATAACTATACATTTCTTGGCATTGAGCTTGAGCCCATGGTGGTCAGAATTGTCAGTTTTTCTGTATGATGGGGATTTCTGTAATGGAGAGCTGCTACAGAATATGAAGGGGTCACTTGTTTTTCTGATACAGGAGTTGTTGTTATTTTGGCTTTTTGTTTTAAGATGGATCAAGATAGCAAAAGGCAGCAAGTAGTTCAGATAAGTGATTCTGAGATGGTATTATGTCTCATGAGGTAGGTGTTGACTTCACAGAAGTTGGCTTTGTTTGAGAAGCATAAGTTATTTTTTCAGTTATTAGATGGCACATTGGTATATGTGAGATATTTCAATGTAGTTTCGAAGGGAGCATTAAGGAGAAAAGATATAGATAATGACAGTTATCCAGTTCATTCTTTTCATATTGGTAAGGCATCTGATTCAGCTTATGAAGGTAAATCAGTTGAGGAAATTAAAAAAGAGGGACAGCTGGATGCTCAGATATTAATTTTCTTGTAGTCTTAAATATCAAGGAGGATTCATAAAGGTTACCACTAGGTGTAGACCACATGGATACTTAGTGCAATCTTTCTGACTGACTAAATTTAGTGTACACTTTGTGTAGGCGTTAATGAGTCTGACTTGGCCCAATTCCCAACTGAAAAAGGACTATTGATCAGCTTAACTACACAATTAACAAATTTAAATTAAATATATAGCACTTCCTGTACTCCTTTCTGCAGATCACATCATTCTTACACCCTCTTTGTGTGTGAGTTCCCACCACATGTACTGACAAAGCCTATACTCAATAACTTGGGTGACCAAGTTAATATGTTATGGAAATGGCCCCCATACTGCATGATAATCCTCTAATCTCCAGTGACACCCTGTCATTCTAGTGATGGTGCAAGATGGGCAAGAACCACCAGCTCTTCTTCTAAAGATAGGCTTGAACCATATTCCTTGCTTGCATTATCAGTTGCCTGAGCTGGTAAGTGAACTCAGGTTGCTTCAGTTGTACATGGTGCATTATACTTCTATAACACTGGAGCAGATCCTACTTATCCCTTATTTTTGATTCTCAGCTCATGCCGTAAATGTACGGGTTAACAACAGGATTCAAATGGACTGTACACATAATTTTATGTTATTAATAAAATGCATAATAGTTGTCTCAATACTTTTCACATTAGTACGTGTCGCTTCAGCAGATCTAAAATATACTCACTAAATAAAAATGGTGTGCATCAATGTTCAGGAGAAATACAGTTTACCATGATTCATGTACATCAACAGGATATCAAATAGGCCAAGCAGGAAATAGAAAACATAACAATGCTGTGTGGGAAGTTTCTAAATTTCTGCGTGGAAGGGGTTGTATTTTATAAGAAGCTTTGTAGAAAACTTAATGCATCTGTGTGACAGATTTACTGGCCTATCTAAATCCAGTTTACCTTCTTTGAATTCTAAAGTACTGTTTTTGCAGCACAGTCACATGCCAGCTTAGATAAAACACGTCCTTCTCTCAGTAACATTGTAACAGCTGTATGAATTGGTTGGGTTTGCAAGATTAACTGTAAACTTTCTGTCATTGTCAAAACATAAAGTGACTGCTAAAGTGACACGGACATGTTCTGTTATGATAAAATCCAAAGTGATGTTGATCTTTTTTAAGTTAAAACTCCCTTCCTATGAAACCATTTTAACCAATTCCCTTCCTACCAGGCCTTCTGCAGCAACTTTACACAATATTAATTAAAATAGTATAGCCTAAAATCCATTCCCCTCTATCTAGCCTCTCACTTCATTCATAATATACTTTGTTAACCTAATGAAGTACCAGCCTGTTCTTCTTTTCCAGTTTTTTTCCATTCCTTTTGGTTGCCATGGAATGCTTTAATGAGTAGCCTTCTTGTGTTTGAGTGGTACAAGAAAAAACTCTTGGTACGACACTGTTTCATTGGCAGTAACCCTTTTCGGATAGCCATCCCAAACAAAGTGTAAAGGACCCATTGTTACCATTAGAGTTCATGAGGAAGCAGTGATTTCATACCTGACGAAAGGTTGTAGAAGAACAGTCACAAAGAAAACTATGGCTTTAAAGCCTGAGTCAGCACATTAATTCTCTCTGGCTTCTTTGCAAGTAGACTGTAGGGTCCACTGCCTTCTCTAATTAAGTCTATCATGGGAACTAATATTATTTTTAAAGATACATTAACCATGTCCTTCAGCATTGCTATGCCTATTTGTGCCTAATAGTTTTGTATAAGTGTGCATGTAACTGGTTATCTTGGATGTGAAATGCCCTTATTTGTACTGGTGGTGCCATGGAAGGTTATTGTGTTGAATGTTCAAAGCAGGTCTTGATAAAGCTGATGATAATTGCAAGAAATAGCATTGATGCTTTTGCAATTAAAATGTGGAGCTATAGTAAATCATTTATTTTGCTATGAAGTGGCAGTCGTTCAGATTAGGGAATGATGTCTTGTGTCCATATTTAATTCAATACTTACAAATATTCAGGAGATGTGGATATTACAAATGGAAGCATTATTAATTGACGAGGATGATGAACAATATAAAACCATTTTTACCTTTTAGTGATTTTTTTTTGTTTAAATGCAAGCTTTCTCTGCCTAATGCTGTCCAGCAACAGTCTTACTCTACACAGCACCTATTTCAAGATTACCATGTTGAATTTCCTGTCAAGGATAATCTTGTTTATATCTGGCAAATATAGTACAGACCTAAAATCATGTCTTTTTCATTTTTGGAATAACAAAAATAAAAAAAGAAAACAATCAACATACCTGCATATGTTTTTAAATAGAGGTACCCAGTTTTCTTGCTAAAAGTTGTTGCATAATAATTAAAGTCTATTGTGGCTGATGGTTTGCTGTATAAATAGGGGATACATGATCCTTAAATTCAATTGTGCTTCCTTTTATCGTGGGACGTAGCATTCATCGGGCTGAAGATACTATCTGCCACTGTAGAATATGTAATTCAGATCTTCTTCCAAGGAGCATGGTATTAGATAAGCTAAGACAATTCTAGCAGATGCTAGTTTTTGCTGGAACCATTTCTTATTCCCTGATTCCCTCAGTTATAAAGACTTCCTCCCTGTGTATCTGCTCTGACTTTCTGGCTCTTGGACAGAAATATTTTGTTATAACATATTCATGTTTTTTTTGTATGACAGTTGCATTAAAATTGTGGCATATATGCATGAAAACTATCTGTAACAGATTTGCATTCTTCTCCATTTCAAAATTGATATTATTTGTTGGTGCACAGTATAAAAAAATAAAAATTTAATTTGAGCATTAAGGAGGCATATTTAATCATCTTTGAGACATCTCTGTGCTAATAAGTGTGGCTGCAGAACTACACTGGGCAATATAGCTGTGGGAGATAAGTCAACAGCATGATGTGCATATTTAAAAGTGTCAGTCTTTACTGTATCTATGATGCATTTTTAATTTCTTCAGTATTTCTATTATAAGAATCAGGCTATCACTTTACAGAATGCTGCTTTTGTCCAATATTATATCTCGGGTGGCTGTTTGGGTCATATACTTAAAAGGTTAGTTAGGAAGTGTGATTGCCTAATTGCTGGAAGTATGAACTTTTTTTTTTTTTTTGTCAAATCAGCTCATCACTCTCTCTTCTCTACCAAATGTAAGGAAAGAGAGAAAATTCATTGAGAAGGGGAAGAGGATGAGAAGAAAGATGATTGCTGGTGTTGTCTTGTGGATGTTTTGAATGTATATGAATGTATGCACTGTTTTACAGGGCTCTGTAAAGTATATCTGACTTCTTGAATAGTAGAAGCTAAGTTTCAGGATTACCAAGATTCACTTTCATGACATCCTTAAAATGTGGGGACCAAATATTAAATACTATGACATAAGGATGCTCATCAGTTCCATCTATCATTTGGTGGAGGAAAAATATATCCTCTGTGTCAGTAAACAATTCTCCTACAATATTAAATAGTTTTAAGAAGGTAATGTGAACAGGGGATGAGTCCAGAGCCATAAAGTGGTGTTTCATGGAAGTGTCCAGATATACAGGGGAATCCATCTGACTAATGTAGAAATTTTCTATTTCTTCAGAATGTCTTGGTGAAGATGCCCATTTTATTTTATGCTTCCTAAATATGCACAGATAACAGTGAATGTCTCCTGTTCACAGTCACATAATTCTGCAATGGATACTAATATATGTTTTCACAGTGTTAAATCAGCTGCCATGAATACACTGAAGTATGTGTTGTCAAAGAGATAGCAATCAATGGGAGAAAAGATTGTAAAAGCTCATGAATGGTGACAAGCTCTCTGACTCAATGCTCCTTAGGCTGTTTTACTATAATATAGTCTTGGTCAAGATATTGCACCTCTTAGCCCTGAAGGGTCTATATCACCTTGTCGAACTCTTAAAAGTTTGAACGTCATATAGTCGACACCATATGATCGAACTTTTAAAAGTTTGAACATTTCAACGGAGATCTCTGTACAATGCAGAATGGAAAGATTTCCCTTTTCTGCACTGTGGTGTGATCTCGGAGTTGGTATATTTAAAGAGTGGGGGGTGTGGGTGGCACAACCCCCCACATGGGGATGCAGGGGGGTTTGCCCCCCTGCTTAAACCATTCAGGTAGGTTTTTTCTTTGTTCATTTTTTTATTACATTTTCAAACTTTTGAAAGCTCGATCATATGGTGTCGATCATATGACGTTCAAACTTTTAAAAATTCGATTATGTAATATAGATGCGCCCTGAAGAACTATCTTGGTGGAACTGGTAAATTTATTGGCTCCTTTTATCTTTTTAGATTTAGAGACTATAACACCTACAAAGAAGGGTCCTCTCATGGCACATTAAAAATCTATTTTGTATCCCTTAATTCAGGAGCAAAAGTGGAGGTACCTTCTTCCATAAAGGAGTTAGAGATTTTGCACATTTTTGCATATTTAGCAAGTGTCATTTTAGCTTGTTATTACTCTTTCTCCGTAGTTTCTAATGAACTTTCTGACAATTCTATGCTTGAAGAAACTGTATATATTTTTTTTTACCTTTTTCTCAGTCAGAAAGGCAGTAAGGGTTTTAAATCATCTAATTCTCATAGCTTAATTTATGTATTTATTTTATTTTATTGTATTTTTTACTTGAGGATGCACATACATATGTACTGAAGAACACAGACCATTTTCAGACACAGCCTGGGGTCTTCCCATACTCTTCTTCACTTTGCTTCTGTACATTAGCCCCATTCCCACTTACCCACTCATTATTTTGTTTACTCTTTTAGGCCACACCCACTACTATATATTACTTCCTGTGCATCTCTTTAGCAAATTACCACTCCCATATTTTTAGTCTTCTACATGTTCTTTGTACAAAAAAAAAAAAAAAAAAACAGGTTTATAGCCTTATAAGTCGCTTTCTAGTTGCTCTAGTTAGTTTTCATATTTTCTTAACAATGCACCCAGCCCCTTTACTCTTAACACTGTTTTCCCTAAACAAGCTGGCACTTAGCAGCAAGTTATTTCCTGATTTTGTCATTATTCGGTTGCAGTGAAATAATTCATGCACCACACTGCTGGCATGATTTCCTACTGTATGCATCAGCTTTTAATAAAACCCTCTGTAATGGTAGAATTCTTAAACACAACAATCAAAATGTGCTATGCCTGGTCTATATAAAAGAACTATAGCTGTAACAGTAGTAATTATTATAGTGTATTGTGATACTGAATTAAATCCAGGACTCCATATCCTTCCTAATGCAACTCCAGTCATTCACAATAAATTAAGTTCTTCAAAAAAACCTAGCAGTAGTACACATGAACATTGTCAGCATCCTTAATATGCAGTCACAGATTGATGCCTGGATATCTGATAATAATACTAAAATAATATCGATTACTGGATTGTGGTTGAAAGAAAATAACTCCTTTCACTTTCACTTGATCATAACATTCACTTATTCCTGTATAACAGATCTAAGAGTACAATGGCGTGATATAAATCAAGTTCATAACAGCAAGGGGCTTTCCCTAATAATAACAGACAAAAGTAACTCTACCAGACAATCACCCTAGCAGGAAAATTAAACAAATTTTTGTAGAAGGTCATAATAAGGTATTGCTGGCAAACATAAATGTTCCCTCTTTTCCAAAACTTGTGCAACACATACGTGCAACTTTGTTTTCACAGAGTACTGATTGATAATATTAGGAAATGTTGCTCATTTAAGAAGCCCTCTGCATAAGTCCACCATTAAGAGGTTTCTGGAGCTCAACAATTTGACTCAAATGATAACTACCAGAAATAGACCTAACATCACCAAAGGCCAAATCTCAGTTATTGACTATCCTATTAGTAATATACTTGTAAACTGCTGTTACATAAGCAATATATTGCCTCCCCTTCTCTCAGTGACTAATGCCATTTATTATCCATATGGAAAATAGAAAATTCCAAGTTGTTATGCAAAACCACACCAGAAATGTATACAGTATTGCAGACAAAATTCTGTTATCAGAACTCTGACAGACAGACTGCAAAACTAATGTTTCCATCTTAAACTGAGATGTACAGTAGGTAAACAATTGCTATGGTGCCCTCAGGAGCATAAGCAAAATCTCAGGAAACAATGTTCTTTAAAAAAACTGGTTTACTTAGAAATTCCAGCCTATATCAGCAGATGTGATGTACTTTCTGATTGACAACATAGTCTTAGACCACAACGCAGCAAATCACAGCAATTTACTACTTGGCAGGCCAAATATACCTTAGCATGGAAATGGGTGACTTACTAGGAACTGTATTTTCAGTCCTTATATGTGTATTAGATAATGTAAATCATAACTTGTTTCTATAAAAATGTCTTGCTTTCTATAGAAAAAAAGATGAAAAGGATTAAATCCAATCCGTCTTATGGGCTCTTTACTGTAGAAGCAAATAATAAACTTAGTGCAGATGCCACTCTCTCAGTGGTAGTATCTGAAGGGTCAGTACTGAAGCCATTGTTATTATTTGAGACTTTCCATTCAGGATTCCCAACACAAAATGTAGGGTTTATATACCAAATCTGGTGCTTATAAGGAAACATAAATCTTCTACACAAATAATCATAGCCCTAAGAAATAAGTACATTACAGTGTGTAATTGGTTCTGTAATTAGAAAGCACTAAGAAATAATTAATAATAATAATAATAATAATAATAATCAGAACCCACAAAAAACTTGCCAGTGACACCTCATTGTCAGCTAAGGGTCCTTAAAATACAGAAGTTCTGGTGGTTAACCTTTAGAAAAACATTGGCTTAACATTGGACTAAAGTCTTTCTTTTAAAAAATATACATTTTCCACGGCCAGCTCCTGCAGGGACCTGAGCCATCCTTTCCAGAAACTCAGACTTTGGTCACATGATAGAGCGTGATAAGTATACACCTTGAGCTGACACGCCTAGAATGCTTTACATCAAAAAGTACACAAAACTGACCAGTTGTTTGACTTTTGAAAATTACTATAAGCACAATTAGCTGTTAAATATATGTGCAACTGTTTAAGGGCTCCAGGATAAGTAATTTTTGAAATTACTGGCTGATCAGTCAAACCATTTATAAAATTACAAACTGTCAGACCTACAAGTATATAAATATATACCTCAATGTATGATAGTTGTATGAAAATGCTTCCACTTAAATGTTATTACTGTAATATACTCTGCAGTATTCCTATATGTAAGTTATTCTGCCTTGTTTATGTACTGCAATATTTAGCCAATGTCCTGTCTTGTTTATATATTGCATTATGTGCATAAATAATTGTAACTCTGTATTTACTGTATATATTTGTCATTAGCAGGATGGCCTGTGCCATCAGTGAAAATTATCTTGTTAAATATCCTGAAACAGCCAAGGGATCTTGACAACCAATTTATTATTTCACATTAATGTTAAGCACTTTCATCCTCCTACAAGTTTCAAGGACTTCATCAGAGTCTAGATGAAGTCCTTGAAACTTGTAGCAGGATGAAAGCACTTAACTTTAATGTGAAATAATAAATTGGTTGTTGAGTACCCTTGGTTGTTTATGGATATTATCGTGTTCAGTTGAAAATTACCTTGTTGCTGGAACACACCTGTTCAGCTAACAAATAAGTTAGTGGTCATGTGCTAAGTGTTTATACTTTGCTGATGTTTTCCCTAGTCTGGAGCTGGCCACACGGAAAGATTAATATTTTGTGCTATGTATGTGGTTCCACCTAATTCTGATGGATGAAAAGAATGTGTGCTCTATGTAAGTGTGTCTCCTCTGTTAGAGAATCCAAAGCATGCTAGGTGATAGGAAATGACTATAAATACATTTGTTCACCTCTCCAAAGAAATGGCTCAAAACTGCCTCTATGTCAGGCCCAAATAGCCTAGTAGCTTGAGTGAATGAAAATGGTATATATTATCTATAACTTGTAGGTGTAACACTATGTCCCAAGATGCTGACTTCCAGATTCTTTTTTCTATCATTCTCTGAATTTTTATAAAACATAGGATACTGGATACATGCACCCAGAAGGAAATCATAGTATCAGTCAGAACTACTGCAATAACTACAGTATTAGCTCATAATGTAAATGGCAGAAAGTTAATGTAACTTCAAGGAAGTTTCTGTAGAGTGTTTTATCCATCTACTTGTAAAATTATATATATGTTTCTTTTTATTAATAATTTAAACCAAAATAACAATATGGAACATAAAAACTTCAAATTGTAAATAACAATAATAGTTTTCCACTTTAACAAATAAAAAATCCAACTATTTACAAAGGTGTCTACTGAGTAACAAGGATTATTTGTAATTTCAACTTTCAACATTACTTATTTAAACTCAGTCATCTATTTTATTTCTAACAAGTCTTTACATTTCATCCATGTATTATAATATGAAGTGATTCTATCTCTTATGCCTTTTATTGTAGACAATTCAATTTGACATACATTATTAGCTATGTTCTGAAATTATTTCAAAGTAGGAATAGTCTTGTTTTTCCAGCTTATAGGTTCATAGGTTCATAGGTTCATGCTAGGCTATCTGCCCTAGGGCATTTATAAGCCTAGCCAGAGTGTGTTTGGCTTTCGCCACCCATTTTAAATTAATTTTGCTATGCCTTTTTTTGAGGTTAGTATACTGTTTAACAGTGACACAGAAGTGAGAGCCGGGGTAAACCTATGATCTCCCATCCACTCATCAAGATTCCTCTTGAAGAGAGTCAATGTGGGACTCTGCCTAACCTGGACTGGGATTTTATTCCAGAGTGAAGGGAGCCCCTGGGTTATGAATCTGTCCCTCCAGCATGTCCTATTTATTTCAGTGCTGAGGTTCAAGTCTCTTGAGTGCATAGCTCGATGGGATTTGGATTTTCTGAAGTGCAGCATGTCCATTAATTCCGGGTTGGACATGGCTTTATACATCAGGCACAGATCGCCTCTGAGCAGGCGGTATGCCATTGAGTAGAGCTGGAGTTTCTTTAACCGGGCAGCATATGGCATCTGTTTGAGCCCTTTGATCCTGTTGGTGAGGTACTTTTGGGGTCTTTCCAGTTGCTGCAGGTGTCTGGTAAGGTACATCCCAAAAGGGGCATTGTACTCAATTATGGGCCTGATGAAGGATGAGTAAAGAGGCACGATGACCTCCCCTGATCTAGATGTTAATCCCTTCATGATTACGTGGGCTATATAAAATGTTTTTCTAACCACTTTGGCCATGTGGTTGTCAAATGAGAGATTGCTATCAACTTGGGTCCCCAGGTCCCTAATGACTTCTTCTGTACTTAATGGATTACCACCTATGTGGTAATTTGTGGGCACTTTGTTTTTGCCAAAGGGGATGACTATACACTTTTTGGCGTTTAGCTTGAAGCCATGGCTCTGGCACCAGTTGTCTGTTTCTATGAGGCCCTTTTGGAGGATGCTTGTGTCGGCTGGAGAGTTGATTATGGTGCCCAGTTTGCAGTCATCTGCGAACTTGGTCAGCCACAGTCCTTCCGTGTTGGCCTGTACCACTGAGAAATATATACCAAACAAGAGAGGTCTCAGGACTGAGCCTTGTGGGACGCCACTTGTAACTGGTTTGGAGTCTGACATGGCTCCAGCAATTCTAACCATGTGGGTTCTGTCCTTGAGCCAGTTTGCAACCCATCTAGTGACATAGGGGTTTATATTTAAGCTGGTGAGCTTATCTATAATGCCCAAGTGGGGTATTGTATCGAAGGCTTTTGCGAGGTCCAGGTAGGCTGTGTGGACCACCTTTCCCTCGTCAATGGCCTTGGTGACTGTTTCAAAGAAATCAACCAGGTTTAAGAGGCAGGATCTGCCCTTAACAAAGCCAAACTGGGTAGGATCCAGTGTCTGTAGGTCCCCAATATCTTTATTTATGAGGTCCATGATGATCCTTTCCATAGCTTTGCAGACCAAGCTAGTCAGGCTTATGGGGCGATAGTTTCCAGGATCCGTTGAGGCACCACCTTTGTGGAGAGGGACCACTGTTGCTGTACGCCACTCTTTGGGTACATATCCTGTAGTAAGGCTAAGATTGAACAGTAGTTTTATGTTTGGGTTTAGCTCTTCTTGGAGTTCATGTAGGACGCAGCCCGGGACACCATCTGGTCCCATTGATGCTGTGTTTTTTGCTTTGGAGAGGGCGGCTCTTACCTGAGCATCTGAGATGTCAGGGGGGCAGCACTCTGTTGGGATAGATATTTGCCCTTTTGGTGGGGAGGGGGGGAGAAGTTTGCACTGAACCTGTCAGCTAGGATGTTGGCAATTTCTGTGGGCTCAGTGTATTTTTTGTCATTTTGGACTAATTCTGAGCATATCTGGGAATTCCCATCCGGGTTCCTAATATAACTAAAGAAAGCCTTGTGATTATCCTTAGTGCCCTTGCAATTTTTCTCTCGAAGCTGGCCTTAGACGATTTTATGAGTGCCCGTAGTTTTTTGCTAATACTGATCAGAGATGCTTTCCCTTTTTGGGATTTTGCTCTATCATGTAGTAGCTTCCTCCGTCTATTGTATAGTTTGTTTATGGCTGGGGTCCGTCAGACAGGACGTCTGCCTTTGGAGGATTGGGTCTTGGTTTTATTTGGGATTGCATGATACATGCATTCCTGAAGGTGTTCATAGAATGCATTTATAAAGGATTCTGCAGTCTGGGCCGTATTTTCCACAGGCCCGGGGGCTTTGAAGGATTCCGCCTCAGTTTTGAGGCATGTGAAATTTGCTTTAGAGAAGTTTTTCACTGTGGTTTTCTGGGCAGGGGGTGGGGTCGGGATGTGTATATCCAGTGAGATTAGTTTATGGTCTGATCTTACCAGTGAGGGATACACTTCTGGTCTGGAGCATAGTGTCCCCATGTTGGTGATGATCAGGTCCAGTATGTTTTCCCCTCTTGTGGGAGTGGTAACAAGTTGTTCCATAGCATTTGAGTTTATAAATTCTAGGAACCTTTGGGCTAGGGAGTTGGAGCTAGACTAATGCTCCCAGTCTATGTTTGGGTAGTTGAAGTCGCCCAATATAATGGTGTTTGGAGAGACCTTCATATTTTCCAGTATTCTCAGGAAGGCCGAGTGGGGTTCCTGTGTTTGGGAGGGTGGTCTGTAGCAGGCTATAAACTGGAAGGCAGTTTTACCCACTGTTAGTTGCACATGGATAGTCTCTGATGTTTCGTGCTGTGCCACCAACCTGGAGGTGTGGGTATCTTTGACGAATATTGATACTCCCCCTCCTTTTGTGGTTCGGTCCAAGTTTTGGGGCCGAAAAGCATGGTATGAGGTATAGCCTGGTAGTGCTGGGGTGCTCTGGGGAGCCTTGAACCAGGTTTCTGTTACTGCACAGATATCGATGTTCTCCATGCTAAGGAGTGTTTCGAGTGCATGCATCTTGAGGTTTAGACTTCTGGTGTTAAGTAGCATTACTCTTAGTTTCTTATCCCTTGTGATACCTATGGAGGTGGGTTTGTCTTTTGAGCCTTGCCTAAAAAAGGCACTATGGGGGTAGCAAGAGCCTTTGCCAATATCCGAAAGCCCAGGGGTGACAGGTGCAAGCCGTCCCTAGCGAAGCATTGTGGCTTGTCGAGCATGTCATCCCTGGCTGACAGGCATTGGATCCCCTTTGAATGACACCAATACTTAAGCCAATTTTTGAAATTGATCATCTTGTCTTCATATTGTGGCATCATGCTTGGTGAGGTTAAGATGCTACTCCAGGTCAGGGTCATACCGGCCTGGGCTACATGCTCAGAGAGCTCCTCTATGTCTCTTTTCATGTAGTCCAGGGAGGTACGTCTCAGGTCATTCACACCAGCATGGACAATGACTGAGTCATATTTGTACTTGCCTTGGAGTGACCTGAGTGCTTGTGTTATGTGGCGGATCCTAGCACCCGACAGGCAGCTCACCGTGACCTTCTCCTTGTTCAGCCCTGTGAGCGGGACGTCAGTGTGCCTGATGATAGAGTCACCTATTACAAGTGTATCAGGTGTGTTGTTTAGCCTTAAGGGCTTTGACTGTTCGGCACACTGGCTTTGTGAGCTATGTGTTGCACGTGTTTTGTTTTGGGGTAGCGGGTGCTTGGGTGTCTGCTTTGGAGGTCTCTGCTGCTTAGGCAGATTTTTATTTAGAGCCTCCGAGTATGTTTTTGTGTGTTTATGTGTTTGGTTTGTTGTCATGGTAGGTCTATGTGAGACTGGAATTGTAGTGAGTGTGGTTTCCTTCTCCTCCTGACTGGTTATGCCAGTACTGAGTTGAGAGAGCTTAGCCTCCAGTTTGGCTATATGGTTGCATCTCTCACATGTGTTGGAATTTGTTGGGAGGAGGACAGGGTTGTCTGTGTACATGAGGCAGTTGTAACATTGCCTCAAGATTCCCAGATTCACCAGCTGGACCGGAGAGGAGATTGACAACTGATCTTTGGACATGCTCGAATAGTATCGGGAATTCCTTTATAATTGAAAAAAGGGCCAATGGGGAACAAGGTACTCAAGGGGAGTTTGTGAGCGTGTAGTGCTTTTAATTTTTTAGAGCTGACTTATATAATTGCTTTAGTGAGCAAGTGCCAGGTAACTTAAATGCAATGTGTTACAGGTAACTTAAATGCAAAAATGACAAACAGTAACTTTCTTTCAAGTGAAACAAGGAAATAAGTACAGTAAGCAATGCAGATATAACTAGGGATCCACAGAAGTGCTAAAAGGCCGTGTTTTAGGTGGAATTAGCATTTCAGGGAAATAAACAAACAACAAGCATACAAACAAAGCTAAATTCAGCAGGCCTGGATCTAGTCTATGCTACAGCAAACAAGGTGTACCAATTTCAGTAAGAAACAGTTAGAATATGCAGGCACTATAAGCCTTTAACCAGAAATTCACAGCTCAGAAGGGCAGAGTCCAGCCTCTCCTCCCACAAGAGTGCAGACCGCGATCCTTCTTAATGTAAAATAACTGGCCTGAAGCCCACATTTCTTGTCATGGCCAATATACTCCAAAGAAGAGGATATTTATTTTCTTTTAGCAACACATGTAGGGATTGGTAAAGTAAATAAAAACAAAGATTTAGATAAAACAAATTTATCATTAAAGACAGATTATAAAAAGAGATTCATATTTTCCCAAAATGGCTTAAGCAGTGTACAATCATAAAGCAAATGTTGCTAATCATCTTTTTCATTTGATTTGCATCTCTAACATCCAAGTTCTTTATTATATGTAAGTTTGATTTTATGTGGGGTAATGAAATTTTAAGAAAACATTGCCATGAGAATAATCACCAGTCTAATGAGAGTAATTTATTTTGGAGATATTAACCTCTTATCTTATTCACTTGGAAAAAAAAATTATTAATCTAAAGCAATTACAGTAAGTTTCTTTGTAATATATTTTCATGCTTTTATTGACTTTATATATGTTAGATAGATGTCCCTTTCTCACCATACAATAATTTAATAAGCTAACCAAAGATTCTATAAGTTTGGGGACTGTATTTCTTGTTGGTTGCATTAAATCAAGTTTTGATTAATATATTATCTACAAAGAAGTATGTGTAACCACATTTCTTTGTTTATTTTACAATTATTGATAACATGTGTAGTATGTACTTTCATGAACTGATGGCAAAATATTTTTTTCTTGACATTTTATCAATTTTTAAGTTAAATGTAATACTAAATTCTTAAATATGTATAATATATTATTAATATAGTAAGAGCATATTGGCTTACTTTTATTTCCTGAAACATACTCTCTCAAGAGCCAATGAACATTATTACTTAATATTTTATTTTGTTGTGTTGTATTATAATTATGAGAATTCAGCCATTTTCTTGTATTTCTTTGATTTTTTTTTTTAATTTAGCAGAGTAATTAGAATTTAACCATAACATTACTGCTTTAACAATTGATTATAGTGCATACATCTCCAAATCAGGTAAACCATTACCTCCTGCCATCCAGTCTCTTATAAGGTGATTTAAAGCCAATCTAGTTTCTTTAGGATGCAAGAGGAAGTTTAAATCAAATAGTTAAACTGCTTTATATATTCTTTGAGTAATTGAAGAGATATAGATTATATTATATATAATATTTTTGAAAGAAGAGAAGTTTTAGTTAAAGATAACCTCTCTTCCATTGTGAATAAAAGCTTATTCCATTCGTTAATACGATGTTTTATGGTATTGAAGCTTTTAGTGTAACTAATTGTTATTATATCTTTTATACTATCTGTTAAAATGATTCCTAAATATTTAATTTGATTATCTCTACTGCAATATGTTCAGTGAATGTCTTATCTGTTTTACGTATATTACAATCTATGAGTAGAATCTTAGTTTTACTATAATAAAAACTAAGTCTAGGCATCCTCTGAAAAGATTATCTATTTATTTAAAGCATGAAGTGAAAAATATCATTTACTGTTAATAAGATGTCATCTGGAAAAAGTTGTATTGTAATGATTTATTCATTTATTTGAATACCTTCAATATTTGTATTTGAACTAATACTGTTTGCAAATGGTTCCATGACTAAAGCAAACAATAATGGGGATAAAGGACATCCTTGTTTAGCACATTTAGTAATCACCATTGATTTGGTAGTACATGCACCAATTTTTATATAAGCAAGAAATTCTTCATAAATAAGTTTGTTGAGTTCTATAAAATTATTCAGAAATTGTATTCCTCCAGAGCAGATAAGAAATAGCCCAAATGAACTGAATCAAATGCACCATTTCCTTTCAAAATCACTAATGTCAAATCCACATTCATAATATTAACATAATCTATTAATGTAATTATTCTTTTAATGTTATCGTAAACATTTTTATTGATTATGAAACCAGTTTAATCCTCTTCCATCAACACAGGCAGAAGTTGTTCAATTCTATTTGCATACATCGCTATGAATATTTTATAATCAGTGTTTAGTAATGAAATTGGTCTATAGGAAGAACATTTTGTTGTATCTTTATCAGATTTTATAATGGGAAATTAAAGTATAGTTCCAAGATGGAGGAACATTTGATAATTTTTTAACTAATTTTATTTAGTATTTTTATTTTACATTTGTTTACCAGGATGGTCCGACGACAGTGCCCATTTTCAGTGGAGGCCTGTGGGGAAAAGATCCAGCTTAAGCTTACATACAAAGTCATCACATCAAGTAATATAAATTATAGACAAAAAAATAAGTGTTAACACATTTACAGGATAAAAATTTAAAAACAAAAAATATATACATACATAGTATCAAATAGAATAAGAATTTAAACAATTGAATATAGACAAATATATGGTTGAACTTATATATGTGGAGGAACATAACATTAGTTAGGAAATTAAGTAGGGAGAATCACTTAGGCAAATTAGTGCATAGTTTGTAATACTTCTGTGGTGAGAGTTGCAGCTAGGAATGTAACTACTTGTAGAAGTGGTGCTGTTAGAAAGGATATGTTAACAGAGTTAGTATGTACAGCCAAATTGTATAAGTAGTGCTAAGTTAATAATTAACCTGGAGTGTTACATGTGCAAAGACAAGATTCAAATAAGCATCTTTTGAGAGATATTTTGAAATGATTAAGATTATTTATGGATCTAATACTATGTGGAGGGGTATTCCAACTTTTGGCAACAAAGTTAGAGTAAAGAGAGTTGTCTGCTGTATTGGATACTTTGGTTACTTGGAGTAAATCTTTTGTTAGATGATCAAAGATTATGAATGTTAGAATAGGGTTGTAGAAGACTTTTTAGGGAAGGTGCATTGTCAGGATCGTGCATTCTTTTGTGAGCCATTATTAATTGGTTATAGTTCATAACATGAGATAGTTCCAACCAAGAAAGACTTTTTAGGCATTGATAGTGATGGGTTAAATGTGTGGAATCTTTTACAAATTTTGCATTCGTAATGTAACATGATTCTAATTTACTTAGTTTTAACTTTTTGAGGTTAGTAATTATGGGGAATGCATATAAGAGTAAGGAGAGGGTATGTTCTAGCTATGGCTATTCTTGCAGCGTTTGTTAAGAATTTTTCATTACTATACATTGTTCCCATTTTCTTGTGAACCTTTTTGATTGTGTTAGAAATATGTAGGTCAAATTTTAGTCTGTTGTCAATTATGACATCTAATAGTTTTGCTTATACTGGCAGTGATATAAAATTTAGCTGGGAGGTTAGTAGGTTTAGATGGATGAAATATTATAAGTTTAGTTTTATTAAGGTTGAGAATGAGTTGTGAGTTTGCTAGTCATGTTTCAATATCAGAGAAGGCTTTTTGTGTGACTATAAGAAGTTGAGTTATTGTGGATGCTGCACGTATGAGGGTTGAATCATATGCATATCATACAATAGATGCTTGACAGGAGGCAGTATTAAGATCATTTATGAATATGCTGAAGAAGAGGGGCCCTAGGATTGAACCTTGATTGACTCCAAGTGTAACAGGAAGGAGTGGGGATAGATCTTGCTTCCATTTCACAGCTTACTCGTGGCTAGATATATAATTTTGAAACCAGTTAACAGCATCAGGGTTGATATTAAGATTATTCAAAGTGGACAGTAACTTAGGATGGAAAACTGTATCGAATGCCTTAGACATGTCCACAAAGACTGAAGACACTATTTTTCCATCATCTCTGAATTTATTTATATTATTAGTGAAACTTAGAAGAGATGTAGTAGTGATATGATATGGTCGGAATCTATGCTGTGACAATGCGAGGAAATTATTGTTTAGAAGGTTTTTAAGAAATTAAAATGGATACATCTTTCCAGAATTTTAGAAAGTGGTGAAAGTAGTTTGCTAGTTCTGTTGAATTGCCTTCTTTGTGTAATGGTGTAATATATGCAATTTTCCAAATAGCTGGGACATACTGTTCTGTTATAGAGCAGTTAGTAAGTACTGACACAAGGAAGGCAATAACATCTGCTGTTAATTTTAGATATTCTGCTGGCAAGTTATCTGCTGCCAGTGAATTGGGTTTCAACTTCTTTAATAGTCTGAAATGAGAATGCATCTAAAAAATTGCTTGGATTGTTGGGTGTTAGCATTGTGGGAGACTTGCTATTCTTATTCAGTGTTAAAACACTTTCAGTTAAAATATGTCAAATTGTTCAGCAATATTCTTTGTGTTATCAGGTAAGTTGGGGGGGGGGAGTTGTGGTTTGGCCAGGATGAAGTATGTTATTGATTGTGTTCCAGAATTTTTGTGGATTCATTCTGTATTTCCATTCTAAATTAAAATAGTAGAGTTGTTTTTCTAGTTTAATTTCATGTTTAGCACTGTTTCTAAGTTGCTTGTAAATTAAATGGTTTTGGAAGGATTTACTTTTACCCCATGTTTGCCACACTTTGCCCCTTTGTTTTAGGACATATGAGTCTCACAGATTAAACATGGTGTGCAGTTGGCTTTGACTCAAACTATTCTTGGAAGTACAAGTCTGTTTAGAATAGTAAGGAAGGTATCATTGTAGTGTTGCACAACAGCATCTAAGAGCAGTTGCTTAAGAGGAGTCCAGTCTATTTTTTCAAGAATATTAAGTTCACTCTGTAAGTTAAAATGTTTCTTATTATGAACTCAGCTTAAGCTGATTATTTTAGTAGGGTTACTGTGATTTTTCAGTAAGTAGGTTCCAAAGTGCTCAGTCAAGTGATCTGGGAGACACCCTTTTATTTGGTAATACTGGGGTTTATTAGTTAAGAACCAGTCCAAAATAAATTGTTTATGTGCTTTCTTGTCAATTCTAGTTGGGTGAGAAATTATTTGAGTGAAACCATGGAGGTTTAGCTAGTTGTGAGGATTGTCAGAGTTACATGTCATCCAGTCTGTGTTAAGTTCTCCTGCAATAATGATTTCCTGTGATATGGCTTTTGTGACATTCTGGGGAGTGATTTTGACCATACTGGAATAGTTTCCTGGAGGGATGTAAATGGCTATTATATATATATATATATATATATATATATATATATATATATATATATATATATATATATATATATATATATATATATATATATATATATATATATATATATATATATATATATATATATATATTCTGGCATAGTTGTAATCTGGTTATGAATATCCCTGCATTATTAATGTTAGAAATACTTATATTTGCAGGTTGTAATTTGAGCAAGTTCTTAAAGAGAATTGGTACACCACCTCCTTTTTTTCTATTCTATCAGATCTTAGAATATTTTAGCCAGGTGGGGTTATTTCTTTGTCTGGTATATGTAGTTTCAACCAGGTTTCAGTAAGGAAGGTAATGTCTGGGTTGTAAAGGGAGAAAGCTGCATGGAGTTTGTGCATTTTATTGAGCATACGTCTAAGATTTAGTCTTAGTAGTAGTATTTCAGAACTTTTATGTGGAGTAGGCAGTTTAATTTGCATTGCGGAGTTTAATGAAATCATGTGTTCAAGGCCTGGGTTTGGGTGGATATCATCACTAAGCATATGTTTGGCTGCTATGTGACTGAGCACCTCAAAAAGTTTGAATAGTTGTTTGTGGGTTTTAAAGGAAATATTATGGAGGCTTTTATTTGTAAATAGTATTTGGTGTTGTTTCAGGTCTGTGAATGTGGTTATAAACAATGATGGGGACACATAAAATCTATTAATTGTTGTTAGGGCAGGGTTATTAGAAGCTGTTGCCTGCTTTATATACTGATTGTCTAGTTGGAAATAGTAAGTGGTGAGGTTAGCTGTAATCGTGAGGAATAAAGTTAATAGAAGACCATGTACGAATATGATAGTATTTGTGTTTGATAAATTATTTGAAAAATGATCATTATTGAGGGAAGATAAATCCTTATTTGTTAAGATATTGGTATATTACAATGTCACATATTCAAGGTCAGGAGTTATGTATGAAATGTTTGGGGAGTTGACCGGGTATGTTTCTATTGTATAGTCACTTTTATGTGCATATGCAAATGTGTTGTAGATAGTTAGTAATTTGTAATGGGAGGAGGTTAGTTATAATTCCTATAGCAGATTGGGCAATTTGAAGTCTGGTGGGTGTGGTTTGGTTAAGTTTAAATTATGAGTATTGGGGGTGGGTGGGATATGGGGGCAGGGAGGGGAGTAGAGTGAGCCCAAATGTAGTGAGGGTGAACGGAGTGGGATGAGCCAAGATCTAAGCAAAGGCACGTTTATGTGTAAGAAAAACAGTCAGAATTGACCAAGAAGTGCTGTGAAGCTGTACGTCATTTCCTAACCATTTATCAGGTAGAAAACAGTATAACCTTGTATCTGTAGGCTACTCTGCTTGCAATTAAATTAACAAACACACACAGTATTTGATCAGTTATGGATACTATTTGTTAACAGAAGGGAATAAAAGAGAAATGGATGGTTAGTGTGAGTGGGAGAAGTTTCTTTCAAGCCAAATCAGAGTGCTCTCCAGGGGACAATGAATATTAGCTCAACCAGGTAGACACATACACAAAGTTAACTTTAGCTGTTTATGATTGCAGACAGTTCAGACCTGGACTGCACTTTTCATATAGCAATGTATCCACCAGTCGGGTTAAAGATAAAGGTGTTACTGCAGCTGATTACTTAGAGTGGTGTTAGGTCTAGAAAAGAAGAGTACAGAGAGGAGTAAGCACTTTTGAGATGGTAAAGATACATTATAAATACTACAAAACAAACTGTGCAAATAGCTAATGGATACAGGAAAATATGTCTTGAATCAGCTACTAGTATATGCAGATACCGAGCCATACTGAGCATATGATTTTTATTTCTAAAGCTTCCTTAGGCATTCATTTATATCGTTCTTGTAAAATATCATAATTTCAAGGAGCATTATTACACTTTAGTTTGTTAATTTGAATGTTGAGATTATACATTAAAATAGGTTTATCAATTAATTTTATTTGGTCTTTCAATAGTTTATTTTAACATGTTGCTTTATAAAAGTTTTTATTATATCTTTTGGTTCTACTCTCAAATTATATTAGTTAATTTTGTTATAATGAATTCTGAATGCTTCGAATATATCTTCTATCTCTGTGACTTTCTTTTTACTACTTGAGTTATAAACCTCTTTATTGTGATTAGACATGATAATCATGTTGACATAATTGTTAATTTATGCAAGTTCTTGGGATTTGGGGAATAAGAATTCATCTTAATCTTTTCTAGAGTTATCATGGTTTTATGTTGTATAATTTCTAAATATTTTTATTTGACCTATCAAGTTCTTCTGTGGCATTTTTATTACCCTTTTGTATATCTAATTTTAGGTTATCTACCATTGCTTGTAAGTCTATCAGTTCCTTGACCCATTGATTTTTTTATTTATATACCAGCATGTAATTTTACAATTTAAATATGTTTTAATAGAATCACATGTAAATATGGCTGATATACTTTCTACATTATTTCTTCTAAACATTGATTGCTTATAAATAGATTTGAATTCAAAACTCTAAAATATGTGTGTTGAACATATATTAACAATAGTAGTCACCAAACAATAAACACATGTTCTATAAAATATTACATTTTATTATAATTTACATCTTTAACCATTCATGCAGCTTAGTATTCTTAGTTTAGATATCCCACCATTGCCAAGCAATTATGTGAAACCCATGCACTGGCCCAGTAATCAAGGAGCCTCAATCCTCACCACTAACACCAGTGAGGGGCATCCATATTGGGAAGATAACACACACACACACACACACACACACACACACACACACAGTAAAGTACAATATCACTTAAGAGCACACAGAGATCACAGTCAGTTTGGGGCTGGTTTCTCCCTTTCACTTCACATAACCAATAAGACTCCTTACTGGCACAACTATAGACTGGAGTCCTTAGCCAGGGTACCAAGTCAAGTCCTCCCAGCACTCTCTCTGTCCAACCAGTGCTTCAGGTCCCTGCCCAAGTACCTCACACACACACACACACACACACACACACACACACACACACACACACACACACACACACACACACACACACACCACACACAAACTTTGAGATTGATTTATACACACACACCTGGGGAAGGCTGGCAAAAGTTTACTAGCTCTGCCACCTTTCTGCTCTGACCATAAGGTTAGAACTGCCACCAGGACCCCTACTTATCAGATACTCTAAGGCCCTTCCCAAAGGGTGACCAATTCCACTGTGTAACATTACTGTTATCTAAATGGTAAGTGTGATGAAGGTTATTCTATAGTGGTCTGTACAGTATCACCAAATTCATGTAAGTACTCTAGTAGCTTAAATTATCTCTACACAAAACAGCCACAGCTGAAAGGTTTAAAAATATTTTATAATAAATAATAAAAACACCAGACAATACTTATTAATTCGACACAATGACAGTAGAGAGTTCAAAAATCACAGGAAACACTTTAAAACAACATTGTAGGACAGTATGACATAAATATAGAAAACAGCTAGACTAATCTTATTATTTCTACCCATCTCCAAGAGGAACACTGTTCAAAATAACTTGCCTACAGAGCAAGCAAATACAGATAAGTGCTGGTGATATTGTCAGTTCTGAAATCAAATACAAAATGGTATCTCTTTCTCTCTGAGATAGACTTAAATTGATAATACACCATTACTGCTGAGTCATTTCAGATTACATCATTCTTGACACGTCTGCATGTTTCCCAGGCTCACAAAACTTAACATTTAACATTTCTTTTTTTGATCTCACCTGCCAAGAAGTCACAGCAATAAAAGACACTTTACATGTGAAACCTCGTAATCACCTCTGTATTAGAACAATAGAAAGAATTTTCAGCTGCAGACATCCTGTCTCCAAGCTTGAGATCACACACAGTTGTAAATTCTTTACTTATCAGTTTTCTTCCAGTAGGGTCCACTGTGGTTACATTTTTTGAAGCTCAGCACATAACAGTTTTCTTACAATTGTGAAACCAGCCTGTGGATCATATTAATGTTTACAATGACATAGAATTATTTACAAAATTCTATCTACCTAGGCTGGCAGTCTCTCAGTTTATCACAACCCCTACCCAAACATACCCACTAACCTCCAAGTCAGAAATGAACCCTCTTTTACCATTATTTGAAAACTGATAAAAAGGTTTATAAATATATTATTATAAAATATATTAAATATTGTCATCTAGTAGTATTGTATTGTAAACTAGTACAATTATAAAACTGTTGGCAGCTCAAAATTAACCAGAGTTTAAGATTTAATCAGTTTATCTATTATATAGTTCAGATCAAATATTTGGAACTGTAACTTAATAACAGATGTTTCTTAAAAGTCAGTTTATATATATATATATATATATATATATATATATATATATATATATATATATATATATATTTGCTACTTCACTTTTTATTGTGTCACCTATTTTCTGATTCATTAATTATCTGAAATAATATCACTGTATATCTCTATCCCTTCTCATTGTTCTTTAACTAATTGTTAACAAGTTATCTAATAGATAACTTGCATCTAAATTCAAGCCATAGTAAATTGTATATCAATAAAAATGTCTACCACCAATCAGTTATCCATAAATTACTAAAACAGAGTGTCTAGAATCTGAGATATTAAGCTAATTTATCTAAAATGTTATGAGTACTAACATGAACAGTTTAAGAAAATAACTATAACCTGAGCCCTTTATAAATATTCCCAGTATATATAAATAAATGTATAACAGCAATTGTGAATAAGGCACTAATGATTATACTGAATGTAGATAAATCTGGATAACAATATATAGCCACATCCATGCTTCCATGTTTATATACAGATCTAGAAAAAAGAAGCTTAAATCTATATTGAAGGGAATGATAACAATATGAATCAGGTTGTACCTGACAAAACATTGCCACAGCATTCTTGAATATTATATTATAAAATGAAAAAAGAATAACTTATAAAATCTAACATTCAATTCTTTTAAAAATAATGAATTTTAACTGCTACGATAGAACCAAAATGTCACAACCACAAACTGGAGCAGGAATAAAGCAGGACTTGAGCACAGCTCGAACAGAACGTCCAGGAAAAATTCTTTAATAATTTAAAACACTGTGAATAACTTTACTGGTTAAGCACTTTCATCTGATAGTATACAGACTTCATCAGAACCGATATTTTTAAAAATACCCACAGTTTATATAGCAACTTTGGCGCCAATAATATATCAGTCACTTAAAGGAACATCATCTTATGTCCCATTAAAATATAACATATATATATATAAATAGTTTTACCTATATATTATATAGGTAAAACAGAGAGACAAATAAAAAACCGTATCTATGAACACTATTACAAGATTCAAGTTAAAGATATGAATAATGCATTGTATAAACATTTACATGACAAGGGGGAACAACATTATTTAAAATTTTTCATTATTGATCAGGTAGACAGGTATATTCAAGGAGGTAATTGGAAAATGTTGTTAGCGTGTAAAGAAAGTAAGTGGCAAATACTTACAGATGCCACTAGGTATCCGGGCATAAATGAAAGTATTAGTATAAAACCTTTCTTAGCCATTAGCTAGCACATTTTGACTTCATTGGAAGACATAATAGGTTATGACACAGTATATATATATTATATTCATATGAGGTTTTATAATATTTTATTATATTTTAAATCAACTAGATTCAGTGGATATATTATATTTATTATATATATTATATTTATCATTTTTATCATCTTTATTATACATTTATTATATTGACTACACACATTGCATCTGGATTATGCATTAGATTAGATGAATATGTAGTATTATATTGTCATTCATTATGTATTACACATGTATTTTAATGTATTTTAATGTATTTTAATGTTATTTAATGAATTATAACAGTGTACCATAGGGTTTTTATGGCTGTTATATTTTAATGGGACATAGGATGATGTTCCTTTAAGTGACTGATATATTATTGGCGCCAAAGTTGCTATATAAACTGTGGGTATTTTTAAAAATATCGGTTCTGATGAAGTCTGTATACTATCAGATGAAAGCGCTTAACCAGTAAAGTTGTTCACAGTGTTTTAAATTATTAAAGAATTTTTCCTGGACGTTCTGTTCGAGCTGTGCTCAAGTCTTGCTTTATTCCTCTTTTTAAAATAAATTCCTTTTAGAATGACAACAATCATATACAAAATTGTAATAAAACATTTCTTACTTTGAGGACATTGTTTCTTTGTTTCTAAAAAAAAAAAAAAAGAAAACTTGTAGTAAAATTTAATTTACAGTCATTCATGGATCTTGCATTATGTGTCCCAAAGTGAATACAGCCATAAAATAAAATTTTCTCCACATAATATGTTACGGAAATAAGATAAAACCTTGTCTGAACAATCTGTTTGTTCTTTTTCTGTTGTTTAGAAACAATTATTAATACTAATAGAGCTGGTGGTCATATGAGGTTTACTTCATAAAACCATTGTGCAGTTGTTCAATCCTGATCTCTAGTCACTATTTGTGTAGAGTTATCATCCTGCTCTCATGTATATGTGAGTTTTTGGGTGTATTTATTTCCTTTTACCACCCAAAATGTATCATTTAACTGCTTCAATTAAAGTGTCCATCTCTGCAAATCTTTCTTTGTGTATGTGTGTGCCCACACATGACATGCACACACACACACACACACACACACACACACACACACATATATATATATATATATATATATATATATATATATATATATATATATATATATATATATATATATACACACATACTCATACTCATGCACAAACATTTTGTCTATATTTATATCTATATCTGTAGCTGGACATGTTTAAGTCCCCTATCATTTGGAAAATGACTGATAAGTGTTGATGGACCAGAAAACCTATCTACTTAACAAATAAAAATAAAAAAGTACAATAAAATAAACATTTCTAATAAAAAAATGCAGTGGAAAAAAGTAAAAACATTTGCTTAAATGTTTTGAATTATAATAAGTATAAGCACTGTTATACATAACAAGTAACGTAATAAAAGTTTCTAAAAATCTTAGTAGCAAGTTTTTTAACAGTTTTAACAGTTCATTTACAATAAAGCATATGACCCATGCTTTAAGAATTCTGATGCACACTTAAAAGCAGTCTTATTTTTTAATTGATTAACAAAATAATTAATGTTTCAATCTTTAAATTCAGCTGCTAAACTGTATATTTAACATATCACTTTATCTTTCAATATAAAAGACAGAAAAATAAAGAATTGGGAGGTTGGCATAATGGTTAAGATGTTTATCTTGCATTCTCAAGGTGCACGGTTTGGTTTTCACATGGCATAATTGGGTAGGCTTAAAAAGATTCACAAAGGTAGTCAGCCTAGTACTAACCTATGAACTCATTTCTATCTTATTTTGGATAAATTCATAGTGAGAATAATTTTTCATTGTTTGCTGTATTTACTATAAGTAATTTCTATATATAGTTTTTTGGATCAAAGTTTTATTCTTACTTAAAATTAACTTGTTAATCGGGATCCACAAGGGTATTGCTTGTATCTCCTTTGTTAAACAAAGTGATACATGCTTTCTAGCTTATGTGACCTCCCCTTCCCTACCACTCACTTAACTGATCGCAAATAATTGTCTCAAGGTTTCAGCAGTAAAGGATTGAAGAGATTTATTCAAAATGAAAATGTTTACTGCTTTGGTACAGGATAAGTATTTTTCTCTTTTTTAACACAGCTGTGTTGTTTCAAATCTTATGTCGCAAGTGAGTTTACCATTCCCTCCACTCAAATTAGTACACATGATAATTCTGTATATACACCACAACTACTTATTGAACCTCAAACACAATGGTCCCAGATTTAGTGAAGAACAATATAAAGAGCATATATGTAAAAGTACAATAATCAATCAGTTTGTGGTTTTCTCCCCCTACTAGAGAAGCATTTGTATCTGTCATAAAACATCAAATAAGCACCAGCTCCATTCAGCACATCCACATATATACCATATTCAGTCACTGCTATTTAACTGATATTAATCATTTTAATTATTTTAATGTTAAATATACACCTTTTACTGTCAAATGAATATAGTAATGATGAAAAATATAAAGGAGAGAAAGTGATTAGGTTTTAATACATGCATAAGCTTAATAACTGATTTTATTTACTGTAAATTCTAAAACATAGTACATGGGTTTTCCAATTAAAATGATAAAGAACATATAAACTTATATGAATATAAATCATTTTCATTACTTATTAGCTAGCGTAGGTTAAAGATTGTGAGCAACTTACTATATGTTTACTAAATATTTTAACTACAATTCTATAATAAGAGTGTTTTTATAATTACAGATAGTTTCATTAGATCAAACTATGTATTCTGTGTTTTAATATGAATTTCTTTAATTATTAAAATGATATTGTAGTAATGGTTTTATAGATGTTAAACAAATAATTAAAGTTTATCACCTTATAAGTGTGTGCATCTCTGTATCCTTTTTCCACAATTTGATTCAGATAAGGTAGTGCCTAAATAAGACAATAGTTACAACAATATTGTTGTATTTATATAAAACAAGTAAAGTCATGTTTTATATATAAATTAAAAGTTTCTTCTTTTTCTCATTAACTTTCCATCTATTTTTTTCTGCAGGTCTCTTCAAAGAATTATTATTCCTGTCCATTTCTACTATTTGGTCCAGGATTGTATTTGTTTTTAGGAAAGCCATAGCTGCATCCAAACTTTCAAGTATTTTGGTGTCATCTAAAAGGAATATTTTGAGTCTTGTGGGGAGCAGTAAATTGACTTAAATCTGTCTTTTCCTTACTTCATTCATCAAAGGCATACATTTTCTGTTATCGTTGTTGAAGAGTAATTATTGTCAAATCTTATTATATTATCATTTATTTTAATTGGAGAGTTAGTCCATGAATTTTTCAATATTAGTTATTGATCTTGGTTAGAAAAGAATCTAACTATTATGGATCTTGGATGTGGATTTTCCTTCAGTGAATGAACTGCCAGTGACCTATGAGCTCTTTTAATACCAAAAGATGTGGATTCCAGTAAGTTCAAACATTTTGTAAGCTAAGATGTAAGAAAGTTTACTATATTGTCACCTTCTCTTTTCTCTGGTAAACCAAATATTCAGGTGTTATTTCTTCTTCATCTATTTTCTAGGTCATCTATTTTGTTCAATAGCAAAGTATTTTGTTATAGCACAAGTTCAATATTGTGTTCTATTTCTGACATCCTTCCCTCTATATTATTCAAAGCTTTTTCATTCCTCAAATGTATTTTTTTTGTTGTCTTATAATTTCATGAATTCATCCATTTGTTTGTATATTTTGTCCATTTTATCCATTTTTATAGACAGTTTTTGTATATTTGTAAGAAATGACTACAGCTCTATTTTTAATGATAGCGCTTGTGCATTAGTTTCAGATGACTCATTTTGAGATTACTAGTATGAACCTTTCTAGTAAAATGTTGACAGGAAAAATTAAAATATATAAATAATTTTAATAATATCCTTCAGTATGATGTTAGAATGATAATCCCACAGAAAAAGCTTAAGATATCTTAAAGTTAAAATTTATTGTTAAAATATATTTCAAAAAGCAGAGCAGAAGAATTATGCTGTTTGCTGTCACATCTTGGCTATACCCCCCTTATATGTTTTTTTCTTAAAGCCAAGATGTGAAAATATGCCATTGCTAGCTGTGATGCATTATGAAAGCATCAAGGAGGCAAGCTGCTTTACAATATTTTAAGATGAAGTCTTTTTTCTACACAAGAAATCTAAGGGATGAGGAATTTTCATAACTTCAGTACCTCAGATGCATTTCTTAATTGCATCATAACGTCAGACAGAGGTCAGTCAGGGCTAATCTGTGAAATGTAATATTTGGACTATTTCTTATGGAAATGCCTATTTATAAAAATCTGAAAGTTGAGAACTGGAGATTCCTACAGTTTTGGACTCTCCTTGTGTTACAAGAAAGCTTATATGTTGGAAAGGCTTAATGGATTGAACATTATCATGATTAATTTATTAAGGAACTGTTTGCTTTTTTGTTGAAACTGCAGAGCCAAGAATCTAATATTTTGTTTAGTTTCAGATTACTGAATAAATCTATGTTTTTATATATGTGTTCTGCTTCCAGTATTTTTTAGAACTTACAACACACACACATATGCAAATTAAAAAAGACAACGTCTGCATAGACAAAGGATTAATAATAAAATATGGCTATAGGTACAATTTCAGATAAAAGATGTGATTAAAGCCATGCCACAAATGTACACTTTCAATTAAAATTCAGTACCAGTATTGAATCATAACTCATTTAAGCTATGAGTCCTTGATACTGCTATAACTCTTTATTTCTCATTTTCAGTGCACTAATCTGTCCTCTCACATTATTTGCCACTCTGACAAAAATCAATAAAAAAAAGGAAAAAAATCTTAAAATTTCAACACTGGAAGAGTGCTTAAACAAAGCATTATACATTCTTTCCTTTTAAAAGATTGGCAGTGATCTAATCAAAATCTGATCTCTGACTTCCTCTGTATAAAACATTAGCCAGCCCCATACACCACATTATCTATTATACTTGCATGTCTTTATTTACTGCCATAATTTCTACCTGTCTTTGCATCAAAAATAAAGGGTCTATTTATTATATACTGACATTCTCTATATCTTGTACAAATAAAGGCACCTTTAGATGTTACTGTGACCATTATGTGCTTAATATAGTCCTTGCTTAACATACCTTTCCACAGTCATTATCAGCTCCCTTTTTCTTACTTTCTATATGGGATTGGGGTGTCACATCAACTGACACCATTTCTCTTACCGTCTTTGACAGTCATGCCTGACTACTGCAGGTCTTCTCCCACACAAATCCATCCATCTCTTTTCTTGATGCTCTCATTTCCTTTTACATATACACATACATACAAATATTTCAAGCATGGGCATTAATGCACTTCTAGCCTGCCAGTATACCACAACAGTTGTTGCTGTAATAAATTTCCAGGCTGTTCTTAAAAATATCTAAACTAGTGCTTTCTTTAATGTAATATTTTAGTCTGTTCATGCATCAGCTGTTCTTTCAGAAAACCAATTAGTACACTTCTCATTCCTATGGAATCTTTTACATAGGTTGTCTGATGATTGTCTACTACTTGTTGATGACCCCAAACATTCTCAGAGGTAGTTGCCTCTAAATGCCCCATATAAGATCTCCTCTTAAATATCTGTATGAAATACTGTACACGTTCAGATATTTTAGTCTTTCATAATAACTTAAATTTTCACATCCATGGATATCCTTGGTATATTTCCACTGTGCTCTTTCCAATTTACCCATGCTTGTTTACTTATAAGATTTCCATATTGTTATTCCACACTCAAGTTTGCATCTAATGTAATTAACAAACAATGACTTCATCATTTCTGATTTCCTAGACTTTATAAATCTTTTTTATGCAACCTACAGTTCTACAACTCTCATTAACCAATTGGTTGATATGATTAGAAAAATTCAAAGCTGGGTCTACCCATATACCCAGGTCCTTAAATCTACAGTTTCAATCACTGTGTGCTGTATTAAATATTCACCTTTTAATTTATGTTTTCCAAATCTTTTATGCTTAGTTTTTCATGTATTTATCAACAAACTATTCTTCTGTGACCAAATAGTCCATTTACAGCTCTTTTGCAGACAAAGCCTATCTGCAACATATGTAATCACTTTACTGATTTTCAAGTTATGTGCATATAGACTGCAGAGCACCTCAGATGCAAAAGATAGGTCTGAAAGACACAATCTAAACAAGTATAGGCCTAGGACAGAGACCTGTGAGACACCCTGACTGTAACAAACAATTTAATCTGTCCATTTGCTGCATGATACTTGTCATATCCTATTTGTAAGCAATGTAACTATCCATCATATCAAAAGTATATCAATACCTAGTTGTTCTAATTTACTGATCAGTGTTTTGTGTATGCCCCTGTCAAATGTTAAAGCTAAATCTACATAAATGACATCACAGCACAATTTTTCATTTATAGCTTATTATACTGTTATAGAACATCATGTTACAGGTAATACTAGATCTATTTTTAAGATATGCATGCTGATATACAGTTTAAAGTTTCAACCTTTCCAATGCTGACATGTGAGACACCCTGACTGTAACAAACAATTTAATCTGTCCATTTGCTGCATGATACTTGTCATATCCTATTTGTAAGCAATGTAACTATCCATCATATCAAAAGTATATCAATACCTAGTTGTTCTAATTTACTGATCAGTGTTTTGTGTATGCCCCTGTCAAATGTTAAAGCTAAATCTACATAAATGACATCACAGCACAATTTTTCATTTATAGCTTATTATACTGTTATAGAACATCATGTTACAGGTAATACTAGATCTATTTTTAAGATATGCATGCTGATATACAGTTTAAAGTTTCAACCTTTCCAATGCTGACAATAATTTATCCAATATTACTGTTGCCACTATTTTTCCACAACATGAAAGTAGACTTAAGGGTCTGTATGACTCTGGGTTTGCCCTACTCCCTGCTCCCTTAAAGAAGGTTTTAATAAGTGCATGTCTCCAGCCCAGAGGAATCTCCCCATATTTATATGACCTAGTAAATATTTATTTATTTATTTAAAAAAAAACAAAGCAAATCCAGCAGAGTAAATGCCTCTCCACAATATAGAGCAGTAAATGTAATCAATCCAAAACAGAGGTAGCGAAGGAGGCAACCATGAAATGCCAAATAATCCAGCCTTACGTATAAAATAAGCAGTCCTTTATTTAGTGCACCAAGGTAAGCGCTTTCACATAATGCTTCGTCAGACCATAAAACCCTCTCCCAATAAAGACACTTACTTTTTTATCCATCACATTATGCCTAATAATTAGACAATTATCTTTTAAAGGAACAAATCTATTAGAAAACAAAGTATGTTGCAATATTCTAAAATATTATAGCAACTAACTGTGACTACCTACATGTACAATATTAAAAAACTTGAGTGTGTTAAAACACATATAATAATTAGCAAAGCATACCTAATGTAAAATCATAAATATGAGTAAAACTAATAAGTTTTGACCTAACACTGTCCACATATACAAAAACAAAAATGCAAAAAACCAAAAAAAACTGACCAACCAAGACATAAATGTGTGCGCATGTTTTAAAAATGTGTGGATTGTATGGACATAAATGCACTACATCTGCAAAAGAACAGGCCCTAAATACTTAAGATGTATAAATTGTGAAAAACTTTCAAAGCATAGCAAGGGAAGATAACACCAAATACCCATCATCTTAAAACTTGTCATATTTATAATACATTTCTGATGCATCAAAAATAAGAACCTGAAATGTGCAGCTAAATAATTCCTATAAAATTTAAATATATGTATAAATGTGTTTCTGTGTCCAAAATGCAATTACAATAAACAAAAAATGTAATTCCATTGACTCAAGGTTTTCAAATAACAATTAAGCCCCTTGATCTTAAAATAGGTTTTAAAACTAGGAATTATTTAGCTGCATATTTCAGGTTCTTGGGAAAAAGGGAAAAAGCAGGTTTATGGTATATTTAGAGAGAAAGTCAGGGAAGAGAATTTGATAAAAGTAAAGAAGTAAGTGAAAAAGGGAGATTAAGGAGGTATAAGGAATGAAAAGGTATATGCTAACATTTAAGGATATAGATTTTCCTGGTTTTAAGCAAGAACATAGCCAGATTTTACTTAGGAAATCTTTCAGACTGGTTTTGAAAGATGGTAGGGAGGCCATTGACCTGATGGATACAGCTAATAATAGATATAATGCATCTGAATGTTTTTTGCTGATTTGTTCTCGGGTCATAATCACTATTTATTTATTTATTTAACATTTGCTGACTGGGAAAGTCCAACTAAGACAGAGCCTATTTCAGCAGAGGTCCAGGGAGAAATGCTCCAGATGCATGTCACTGTAATGTGGAGGAAACCAGACCACTCAGAGGAAACCCACATGAATGCAGGGAGGACATGCAGACTCCACACAGAAGGCACCCCATATGAGAATTGAACCGGAGGACCTCTTGCTGTGAGGCGACAATGTGCCACCCAATAAATAAATAAATAAAATGTTGTAAATTCATGTATAATCTGTTGTGCCTTAGAATAAATTTTAGAATCTACACAGTTTATCAAATTGTATAGCTTTACTCCTTCCATATCTTATGTATCCATCAAATGGTTTCCTTTTATGCTCAATATCTTTATATACATTTTCTTCAAATGTTTCTTGATCTTGTCTCACACTATGCTGCATTTGTTTGGGTAGCTTGTTTATTTCCGTTTTCAAAGTTGTAGTTTGACATCTTTCCCATTTCTTATACTTTTTGTCTCTCACCTTAATGAGGTATATTTTTTCTAATGGAATATGTCCCCCAAGGTTGCATGCCTTGATCCTGATTTTTTTTTTTTTTTTTTTATATTTTGCACTCAAACAATTTCTTTTTCAGACTCTCTACATTCCTTATGCAGTTGTTCCACTAAACCCATCACTCTAATAGTTCTACATAGTAACCATTTTGCTTCCATATAATCTGTCATTAATCTTCTGTGTATTGTTTTAGATTTCAGTCTGGCAAAATTATCTAGCAACAACTTAATCTGTATACCTCCATGATCACTGCACATCAATGATGATAAAACATGACATGAACTAATAGTAATTTCTTTAGGAACAAAGCAATGTCTTATATGTTCCATTCCCTTGTAATATATTTTTACAATCTGAAACAATTGTTGTTCCTGAACATATGTTGTGAATAATTGCCTTATCAATGTTGTTGAATCAATATTATTCCAGTCTGTTTCTGGTAAATTTAATTCCCCAGCCACTATTATTCTTCTCTCCTGTGTTTCAAGCAAGAAATGTATGCATTCCTCTAGGTCATCAGCACTTGACCTTGGTGGTCCAACAATTGGTACATATTCAAAGGGTATCTTTACTGTCAAAGTTACACAATCTATACTTTTGGTGTTATCACTGAACATGTAATAATCACAGGTCTTATAATTATCATTAATCCATGTGACACGAATTCCATCCGATTTTGTGTTAGAATGTCTGTTACAGTAAAAACATTTATACCCTGATAGAACTGGTTTCCAGTCATTGTTTTAACCATGTTTCACAAACAATAACTACATCAATCTTGTGGGAACATAACACATTTTACAATAAAAAAACTTTACTATAAATGCTCCTAGCATTAACAACCATCAGAGATGCATCAAATATTATCTGTGGATTGTTACATTTTTGACCAGGCAAAAATCCTGCCTTGTCTTTATCAAATATTGCAAAATATAAGCTGCAAAAATTATTTTCCCTGAACTTGACAAAGGTACGCCATCTTGTCTGAACACAAGTGCACCCAAAATTAGGCTCAGATGCTCTATAAATTTCCATTTTTTAAAACTGGGCATTTTTCCTTGTAGATATTTACTCAAAAATTGTTTTTGTTCCTTTTGTCCTCTTCCTGCCTGTCCCAAATCTTCTTTTCCAGCTTGTCTTCTGTTTCCCTGTGCTGTACAGCTGCCCAGACCAGTGTAATCTGTCTGCAAACTATGGCCTCTTTGACCTAAGAACCTGTAGCTCTCCTGCCATTTTTGATAGTTAGAAATTAGTATGAAGAAGCTTCTAATTATTCTTTATACCAATTTTAATCAGACCAGCATTGATACCAAATTTAATTCTCAGTCACACACCTATCCACATTAGCTATCGACTTTGATTCTTCATCATTACTGACAGCACCATTTTTAACTTGCATATCTGCTTTAACCTCTTAGTTCTCTTGCTGTACTTCTTTGAAATGCTAACCCTCTTTCAACAATCATGAAGTGACATTCACTCAAATCTTCTTGAACCTCTGTCTCATCATGCGTCAACCTTTATATTGCAATGGCCTCGTTCTTAACAATGTTTAACTCCAGTCTCTTAGGATGATAAATGACATAAAGTAACACACCATTACTATAACAAGGTTTCCTGAACAGCCTCATCTCAAATTTCTGACAATTCAATTTTCTGTATTTTTTCAACAAGCCAAACAGTCATATAAACTATCATCTATACATTTCAAAAAAACGTAACATTTTATTAATATAATAGATTAATTCATGTTATAACACATTGGATGATATTCAAAAAGAACATTAAATTGGCTCTGCTGTGACAAATAGTGCAGCTGGAATTGAGAGACACAGCCTGATGGAGATTAGATATGCATAAGTGTCAATGTGGAATGAACATGTCAGGAGTAGTACTGCATAATTAAGTTATGCATTAGTGAAAATGATAGTTACTGATCAAATGGCTAGACTGCACTAAGATAGATCACATGACTCTGGCCCATCAGCATGCTTAGAGCATGTTTGCCGTGATGCAGGCAGCGCAACCACAGGATGCCCATGTATGACAATGTGATGCACATGACAAGTAGTTTGGCCTTGAGTGACAGCTGTCCCATCAATTTGCACAGGCCTGATCACCTTATGTGACCTACATGCCTAAGCATGACCTCAAAAGGCAGCTAAGTCATTTGAATCACAGAGACATTACTACACTATAGTTATATCAGCATAACCTATCCATTAACCTGCACATATCTTCAATGAGCACAGTCCATGTGTTTGAGGCAGATTGGGACTCATAGCATGAACTAGGGCTAATAATGCATTATGTTAACTGGTGTAGTTCAGAAAACATTGTGCGTATTTCCTCATTAGCATAATCACCAGATTAATAGCCTATAAATAGCATGATGAGCAACATGGTTACCATACTGCAAGAAAACATACTACAGAAAATTAGTTACCATACTGCAAGAAAACATACTACAGAAAATTAGTTACCGTACTGCAAGAAAACATACTACTGAAAATTATTCTTTTCAGAAACTATCGCAGATTACAATATATGGACCATCGTAGTCACTGGAGTTGGTAATATGAGCATCTACCAACTAAATGACTCTGTGAAAAGTCTCATTCCATTAAACGCTGCTATAGGTTGCACATATAGAATATGTCAGAATCATGAAAGCTACTTTAGTGGGGCACAGACTGATTATATATAATACACTGTTTGACACATACCACCTGAGAGTTAATGGACAGAAAACCATTCTGGCTGATATACTGGACTGGACACAATGTAAGCTAGGCTGGTGTGGTTTATGTTAGGAAATGCCTGCATGGGGTGGTTCTGGCCTTTCCTGTCTGTGGGAACCACATTTGCTTTTCCATATATGGAAAATGTGCAGAAATGTACTTAATTGTTATCAAGTGCATTTGTAACAACGTGTTTTTCACTGTTGCACTATAGTTTTTGAAATTATTGGAGCTTTTCCTTAGACCCCCAGTGAAATGTGGATTTTATGCCCATGTGAACTGGTTTTCCTTGTAAACAAATTAAAATAAATAAATTAAATAAATACACAGCTAGGAAATAGTACAGTATTTGCAAGGTCAATGACTGCAAAACTCCAAATGTCTCCCTATTTGGGCAGTGGAAGGTCCTCGCAGCAAAAATGGTTAATGCTATGCAAGACTTCATGTCCGCTAATATAGTCATTTATGCATCTCCCTTAATCCCATGGGAGAACAGCACCAGACAGGCAGCTCCTGTATGGTATCTCTGTCTATGTCCCTGTCATTGAGGTAATGGTATGTCTGTCATTGATGGACCTTTACGCAACATATGAGATGGTGACATGCAACATCATAGACACTAGTATCCAACGTACTGTAGTTACTAACTTTATAATGTTAAGGCTTGTCTGCATGTCATTATGGAGTCATTCACATGCAATGTAATGCATAATGTTGTATGACTGCTTCTGTTTTCAGTTCTGATTGTTTGATATCAGATAATAATTTAAATATTTCCTTTGTGTGATTATTATGCTTACATATCCTGAACATTCTTTGGCATGTGATAGAAATGACACCAAAACAATGTATGAATAAAGATGCAAAGTCCCATACCAATTCTTGGGAACTCGGTCATTAAGAACATAGTTGAAAGCAAACAGCAGCAACTATTACTAAATCGATATACTCAGCTGTACTAAAACAAATAAATCAACAGTTTTTAATACAGGACACAGACACTGATGGGTATCCTAACAAATGTAAAATCATAAAGTGAAGTGGAGGATGTGGCTGAAAACTGAAGGCAATAAGAGACAATCATGAACATAGTCCAAGATCACCAGATTACAGCCATGGGCACCAAATATATGATAGAAACAATACAACAGCATGGGTAAACAAAACTTTCCATGAAGTGACCTTAGATTATATGTAAAGGTGAGATAATAGTCAGAGATATTAACTAAACAACAGTGAAGACAGCCTGACTACCATAACCTCACATCCTTAAATGGTTAGAATAGAAAATGGCATAGGATGTTCACAGTGCAGGAGCTACGCATATATATTCATGAGTAACACATACTGTGCATCCCATCTCACTAGGCTTCAGCCACGTTTACTGCTTCAGATAAAGTGCTGATCATTCAAATCACATATGAGTAAAAATAACAAAAGTGAACAGCAGTATTGCAATTCCTTGTTAATATTCATATTGTTTGTAAAACACAAAATGCTGTTTAAAGCATGAAAACTGTGCTTAGAAAGTGCAACACCACAACCAATTTTTCATCAAAGAAAATGAGCTTTCATGTGCATGTCAGACATGAAATAGAGTCCACATAACCTTGGTCTACATACACAGTTATAAACATAATTATCAAAAAGGCTTTATTGGAGAATTTTTACTTGGAAGTTTTTGCACAGAGGGTTTTTTTAACACCACATAAAATACCCCTGATTTTAAAAAAAGAAAATTTAAAATGTTAGAGATGTGATGAGAGCCTGGAAGCAAATTGGGTTCATATGATTATAGAGCAGGAAATGACTATTCCATTTTGGATAGAATATAAAAAGTCTGCAAAAGAATTATCATCAGACAACTGTATTATTACAAACTCGCTAATCTTATTCAATGTTCCAATTCCGGATTCTATACCTAAAATTCAAGTGCCTCTCCTTTAGTCTATTCTGGCCATAGCCAGAAAAGTCATTTCAATGAATTGGAAAAGTAAAAATAACCTCTCTTTTTCTGAATTTATTTGCTTAGCAAAAAGTGTATGTAAGAAGGAATTACAAACTATTTATAACACAAATTCAAATATCACCCACAAACTTTTATCTTAGTAAAAACTTTGAGATTTACTGGAAAAGTTTTAATAGTTTTCCTTAATGAAAAATGTTGTTGTGGACTTTGTATGCAGTTCTATTTGATGTTTTGAATTGCAAATTCATTTCTTGTTGTTTTAAAATGCAATAAAAAGTTTAAAACAAAAAAGGCATGAAATCCCACTGGAAACAGCCTCTTAAGCAAGATGTTTGTTTTCTAATAACACTGTAATGCTGGTAAAGTCATTTAAATGGTTTACTATCATTACTACGACTATCACATGTGCAAAATACTGTAATGTTGTCAAGATAGTGAGAATATGGCTATTACCGAAGTCAAATTGTCAAACTGGGCTGTGTGTGAATTCGACATGATGTTTTCTGATTTGACAACCAATGGAGTGTTCCGATATGCAGAAGAATCCCGTGAGATATTTCACCTGTGAAATTCTAAACAACGAAAACAACGAAAAGAATGCTGGAAAAACAGTTTACTAGATTTTAGCAGTATGCATCCTCGGTTCTTGTTTCCTAACATCATACAGGGGCAAGTGTGCAGGACATCTAGACTCTGCACTGAGGATTCTAATTTTCAAAAAGAAATTTCTGGGTTAACAACAAATTTTGTCAACAAGGGCTATAACAAGAGCATTGTTGAAAGAGCGATATGTAATGGGAAGTGTAAGAGAAAGGATAGGTACAAACCTTGGTTGAGGTGCAATGAAGGGATGATGCCAAGAGATGTTGGTCACTATGATACTTCTAGCAAATCCAGACTCTACTTTACTTACAATAGCAATAGTAGGGATATTTATAATATACTTGAAAGGAATTGGAACATTTTGAGGAGCGACAAGAGGTTGGGTGAGCTAGTGGGCCCTAGACCGTGCATTGGCTATAGGCGAAACAAAAATTTAAAAGATCTATTATGCACTGAGGATAATGCCCATAATATTAAATATCCTCCCATGAATACAGGTACCACAACATGTGGCAATTGTAAAGCATGTTCTTATATTAATAAAAACAATATCATATTCCAACATCCTAATAGTGGCAAAATATTTGAATTTAAAGGTAGAGCGAACTGTAGGACAAAAAACATAGTTTATATAGCTGAATGTTTAGCATGCACTTCATTTTACGTTGGCTTGACTAATAAAATGTTTAAAGTCAGGATATTACAGCACATTTGTGCCATAAGGAATAAAGATATACACAATGCGCTATATAAACATGTTGAGTCTTTCCCTACACATTCTTTTAAATTTAGAGTGATAGCTAATGTGATCACGAATATACGAGGGGGTGATGTCAAAGCAAGAACAGAGTTTTTAGAAGCAAGATGGATTATAGAACTACAAGCACATAGGGAACCAGGCTTAAATGACCTGGTCCCTTTAAAACCGGCTTTGCAGAAGAGGCGTGTTTTTTACTAATAGTTTTCTAAATGTTTTTAACTGATTGGTTCTTTTAAACTGGTTGTTTAGTCCCAATGTATATAACTGTTCTGTAATGATTTTCATATTGTCTGAAGAAGGGTTTATCCCGAAAGCGCTAACCTGTGAATCTTTTTGGTGGATTAAAAGTACTCATACAGCAGTGTCCTGCCTTTCTTTTGTTTGCAAATTCTAAACAACGACTTAACACTCCCAGTCAGACTTCTCAGCATCAATATTTTGCATGTTACAGTCCACGTTTCAACTTTTCAACTTTCAACCACTGGCAAAACGCTCATCTCATGGTCGGCATTATGATAATAAACCCATTTAAACCACATGCATTTCTGGTAATTAGCCAGACTGCCAAGAGTATTCATCTACGTCCTTGTGATTGTTTAACTCTTAGTCAAGGATATTTGCAATTTATAAAGATTCAGGATTATGATTCAGTGTGTTATTTCCTAAAGTCTATTATCAGCAAAACAAAATCATGTTCAGTGTAAACTTAACATGTTAGATGAAATGCATCGCAACCATTTCTTTTCTCTTTTCAGTCTCTTTTATTTTTCAACAACACATTTTTATTGCTGCATATCTGATGACCGATGATGAGACTGCCATATAACTTATGCTGCATAATATAACTTTTCCACTTGTTTTGTTAACAGGGCTGCAACCCATTTCCACTTGAGGCTTGGGAGCATGGTGGGGTTAAGGGCCTTGCTTAGAGTCACACAGCAGTTAAATGGAGACAAAAACACACACCCAGGACAGAAGAGGGAAAGATATATTTACATACAGACACACAGACACATCTATATTTATATCTATATAGCTATATCTATAACTATGTATTCATATATGCATATATAGACTCATAGTTATTGTGGTTAACTAGATTATGCATTGAGTGTTATATTCATTTAGCAGACTTTGATGGTCATTATAAACTTATTGATATCTTTCTATAGGAAGTTGCTTCTTCTCATGGTTTTTTGCTCATATGTACTAACTCCAAGATTGCCTTTATGTTTATATTTGAGTTTATGTTATATTCTCTCTCACCTGATCTCACAAATGTGGTTCTCAGAAATTCTCAGAAATGCATAAGGAATGCATTACTTGATGTGCTTTTTCTTTATCATTCATGCATTTGTTAATTCTTTCTTTGTCTTGTTTTTTTCCAACTCATTTGTAATTTTGTATTATGTATGTGCTTTTATGTTTAATTTCTCATTTTTTTTCCTTTGGATATTTATTTGTCATATTTTTGTATATTGTAGATCTTTTTTGGATATTTGCAGTATGTTTATTTAATAGTTGCTCAGCATGATCTCTTTGTGGAGGGGGAAGTTCATATAATTATTTTTTTTTTTTTACTTTGTAGGTGAAGTTGTTATGCTCTTGGTTGTTATATGTGGTTATGCACTGAAATTGTGTCGCATACATCTTAACTATCCCTAATTTTCATTTGCAGAAAATGTGATAAATTACACTTAATAAATTAAGAAAATAGAGTTATAGACTTCTTTACTTCAGAAAATGTATATTAACTGGCATTCTCTTATTCTGTCCGTCTCTCAAGTTAATAGTACTAATATTTTTAAAGTGTCCCTGATTGTCTCTGGTTATTTATATTATATGATGTCATACTTCTTTTACTTGCAAATATACACATCAGAAAAATCCACAGAAGTTTCCTTCAACCATTAATAAGCCGTGGTGATGCAGTGGTTAGTGTTGTTGCCTCACACAGCAAGAGGTTCTCTGGCTCAGTTCTCGGCTGAAGTGCCTTCTGTGCAGAGTCTGCATGCCCAGGGGTGGGGGTGGTGTAATGGTTATGGCATTTTCCTTGCAGACCCAAGGTACAGAGTTTGATTCTCACAGCAGGTAATTGGCTAGGCTTAAAATGGCCCACAAAGGCAATAAGCCTAGTACCAACCTATGAACCCTGTAGTTGAATGAGTTTTAAAGACATGCAGGAGGTGTGTGTGTGTGTGTGTACTTACTGTGAAAGTTGGGCACTGGGCTGACAACTCGACACTGTAAAAACTTCACTGCCAATCTATCTGTGGACAAATGATTCACTGTGGCAACCCCTAATGGAAGAAGCCAAAAGGCAATTTTTTTATTAATAAGATCCTTCATCCTGGAAACTCTAGCACTCCCATCTCTAAAACCATTAACAATACAGACTCCATAGCTATGCAATTTAATAAATATTTTACCAAATCAGTACTGGCTCTCAAAAATAACAGCTGCTCCTTCAGATATCTCCAGAAAAAGTACAGATAGCAACACCTTCTTCCTCCAGCCAGTCCTAACAGATACTATAAAAAAACTCCTAAAAAAGCTAAAGCCAACAACTCTAGCAGCTGACAACCTACTAGCTAAATATCTTAAAAAGGAAGCTGATGCGGTCTCCTATCCAGTATACATCTTGATAAACAGATCAATATCCAAACACCAAGTCCCAGCAATATGGAAAATATTTCACATTATACCACTACACAAGGGGGGGGACTCAATAGAACCATTCAATTACAACCCAATAGCTATATTGTTACCATTATCCAAAATACTGGAAAGATGAATACACACCGAAATGATGGAATACCTACTTACTAACAACCTTTTCTCCAAAACCCAGCATGGATTCCAGCCCCATCACAGTTCTACTTCACCCTTATTGAGTTTTACCAATACCATTAATCAACACAGAAACAATGGCAAAATAGTATCCTCTATCTTTCTAGAGCTTTCCATAGCATTTGATAATGCCTCCCATAACGAACTAATGCAGGTACTCCCTGAACTAAACCTTTATCATGCTGCACTTGCTTGGTCCAAAGACTATTTAACAGGCCATCAGCAGGTGGTAAAATGACAAGAATGCATATTCCGCATAGCCAAAATCTGGAACACTCTAAAAACTGATACAAGGTTCCATTCTAGGTCCCCTACTATTTATACTTTCCGCAAACAACTTACACGCTGCTATCCTGCATGGCTCCCTAGTCCAAACTGCAGACAACTCTACATTAATATGTTATGTGTTATCACTGCAACAGTTACAGCAACTAACACAACAGTCCTTTCCTGCAGCAGAAAGTTGGCTAGCAGCTTACTCTAAACCCAGACAAGACCAATGAATGCTTTCCAACCAACTAGAGCTACAGATCCCACCACATACTTTAAAATCATATCTACAAATAATGCAACCATATCTCCTGTATCCCAAACCAAACTTCTGGGTGTCATTATTGACAGAGTCATGAAGTTCGACCTTCACATAGGTCAAACAGTAAATAAAGTCCATAAAAGACTTGTCACTCTCCATAGAAATAAGCAGTTCCTAACAAACAGCACAAAAATAGCCATTGCTAGGACTCATCTGGTCTCAACATTTCTTTATGCCTCACCTATACTAACAAATCTGAAAAAATCAGACCTAACAAAGTTAGACACCTGCTATAATAAGACTCCAACTACAGTTCTCATCACTGTCTAGCACTCAAACCACTTAACTGGCTCAAACTACCAAATCTCTTGAGCTACAACCAACTCACTATGGCCCATATCCTACTAAACAAGGCTGAGAAGCCCCTGCCCTGTAAAAATATTCTACTTCCTTATGCTAGTAATTGGACTTAACACTCAAATAATAAATCCTTATTAAATATTACAAAAGCCAACAGCTCTTTCTGACATTCCCTATATTTAACATGCATAGCCAAAATCTGGAACACTCTAAAAACAGATACAAGGTCAACAACTAATTCATTGTAGTTTAAAAAAAAATACTCAAATCCCACTTATTGAACACAAAGATATGCTCATGTACCAGCCCTGGCTAGTTTTTTACCACTTTATTTCACTCACCTCCTTCCAATCCTCTATTGCACCCACCCTGGTTAGTTTTTACCATTTTTCTACTCAAATCCTCTGTTTTCCCTATGCTAACATCCTACCTATATGATTACATGCACAGTACCTACATACTCATAAGGTATTATTTTCTTACCATAAGTGGTGCAAAATTCTCCCTTTTGAAGGGAAAACAAATACTCAATGAGAACTCCTAAATGAAATGTGTAAAATTTAAGGATCCGATGTATCAATTTTAATCACAAGATACATCACTCGTCATTTTGCTAATGATTTGTATATAAACTTACTACTAATATATGCAATAATCGAACTATGTGGAAACCCTGTATGAACTATAATGTTTGTTATGAATATCTGTCTGTGATATATTCTATATTAATGTATTTCTCTAGTTTGTTATGTTGGATCTTTTCTCTGCAGGCCTTATCTGAAAAAGGACCTGTTTCTAGTCGGACTTTCCCAGTAAACAATTGTAAAATAAAATAAAATAAAATAAAATAAATAAAATAAATATTTCTGAATTTGTCCCTGATTCTGTTGAGATTTGTCCCTGATTTGCAAAGAGCTACAAGTGTGTATATGTGTGTATGTGTGTGTGTGTGTGCATGTATGTCTGTGTGTGTGTGTGTGTGTGTGTGTGTGTGTGTGTGTGTGTGTGTGTGTGTGTGTGTGTGTGTGTGTGTGTGTAATTCAGTGTTTTACATTTATTGCTAGCAAGCATCTGACCCCTAGCTATCTTACTTTCTTTGACATACAGATGAGGTTTGTCACATTCTTACTAGTTTAAAGGATATAAATGATAAGACAGACATATTGTGATCATACATCATAAGGCAGACTGTAATATGAGTACAAAATGAATGCCTAGTGTTGATGCAACCCCTATACAAGCCTGTAGCTGTAAAAATGCCTCATGGTAAATGATTAGCATTGTCAGCTGTCACTGTACTTAATGTACCAGTCATTCACTATCTAATTTAGAGTACCTGGCACTACTAGAGGGGATATACCATTGTTTTCTGCTGCACGATTGCAACTATCTAAATGGAGCAGGTGGGAATACAGCCATAATCTGTTAAAGTCCATCTGTGCAGATACAATGGCTTGTGTAGGAGAGGGAGTGCACTTTCAGGTGCAATGCTGGAGCATTTAGGAGTCCAGGGTCATGGCTAGACTCCTAGAAAAAAACCATTAGGAGAGAGTGCTGCAGGGCCAGTACCAGGGCTCCTAATACAAAGCGGAGGCCTGGGACCATCTTGCATGTGACCTCAGCAGTGCTACTGGCATTCCCCAGACTGGTAAGCAGGTACGGCACCCCTATGCCGACGTAAAGCATAGGAAGAGGGTGCTCTTGGACCAGTGGGGCCAGGAATGCTCCACTAGTGTGTAAGTATCACTATCGAGTAGTTTGTAACTAATACTAGCCTGAGAATGTGATAGACAGATATGCATAATATGTTTTTTCCCCTACACCTGCAGTAGAGAGGGCTGTGAACATCAAAGCCCTCGTTGACAGACTGCTGAGGCTGTGCTGACAGCCTGGTGAGTGCAGATCTATTTTGCAGTATATTGTTAAAATAGCTAAGAAGGAGTACATTGCTTACTGCTAGTAGGTATACTGTTACTGTGTAAACTGAATAAATAAAAAAGTTTGACTGATGAATACTGAAGTACAATAAAGACCCTTAAAAACTGTTGTGTTTATTCTGCTCTGTTGCTGTAGACATATATAAAATGTATACAGATTCTTCACAGCAAACAAGCTGTTAGGAGAAACTGAAGATGGTGTAGCTACAAAACGAGATATAAATGAAATGTCAAACAGATACTGCACTAAGCTCTGAACCCTAAATAGTAATATGTAAAGTATGAAAGTGTGTTCCATGCAACATTGCCTTGTGTTAACCTTTGCTATCCAGATTGTAGTAATCCAAAAGAGTAATGCACAGTACAATAACTATCTGTCATGCATGCATCACAGGATTACAAGTTCAGAACCAAGAGACTATTAGACAGAAACTAGTGAAATAACAACCAGTAGTTCCCCAGTAGTTCAGTGTGATAAAAAATAGCTTAATTGTTAATTTTGCACATGCAGACACGGTTCGGATCCAGGGAGTGGTACTAAGATGTGTGCATATCTACACATAAGGAATCAGGAATAAATTTAAAACAGTCAGGTAGTGTTAACAGATAATTTCCCTACAGGTATTACAGGTCAGTAAATGTTGCCAGTAGCTGTATGAAGGGTATACTAATAAACTGTGTACAACTGTTCAATTGTCCCACCACATGCCTGCAAATGACAGCAGGGTAGGTAGCTACAATATGCACTCTTCCTGACTCATACCTCTCAACTGTACAGATATTCACTGAATGTCCAGATATCTGTCTCAGATTTTTGGTCCATTTCACATAAAGTAGTGATGTCATGGCAAATCAGTGACAAACCATTATAGACTGAAGTTAGAAAATAATGATAGACATACAAGTGTCAGATGTCATATCCACACAAAATGCCATGCAAATGCAAAACTTGTTATTTTATCAACTTTCTAAATGTGTAAGAGCAATATCTAAAAATTGCCCATATTTATGGGTCTTTGTCCCACTCTTATGTATGGCTTTGTCCAGATGTCATGCTCTAAGATGTTGAGAGATATGTTCCTGATACATGTCTCTAAAGTGTCATGCTGTCACAGCTAGTGGACACTGCTGCAAATAATCCTGGACAAAGATAGGAAACCAGTTGATGTATACACTTATATAACTGCAGTTCAGGGTACTCCTCCTGTGCCAGCTATGTAACCCTGACATGTACGAGTCCCTGCTAGTCATGTAACCAGAGTTGTCACAGTTTGCCTCATATCACTCCAGGCTCACAGTTTAATAGGTATGTTTGTACAACAGAAGCTATAGGCCATAGGCAGATGTAAAGCGGGGGCAGACCCATAGAGTATTGAACAGTACTGTTGTGGAAAAAATAGAGGCATAAACAGAACTGCTCAGTACTCTATGGGTCTGCCCATAGAGTATTGAGCAGTTCTGTTGGGGAAAATAGCAGTATAAACAGTTGTTAATGGAGTTTTTGTCTCTCCCCCCACCCCTCATCTGCATCAATAATAATTACTTATATACTACGGGTATGTTGTGCTCCATCCCTAATGTTGAGACTTGTGTTATATTATTGTAATATGTTTGATTGCTTGCATGTTAAATACCTTGTTCAAATAGCATTGCTGGTGGCCTGTTGCCGTCAATGTTACTGGCATGCCATTATGATGCATATTGCTGTTCCATTTATGCATGTTTTCTGTTTGCTATGGAGCTGTTTCAAATCTCTTTTATGGGGTTAATTGGAACACCCATGCATGCTGTTATAACTAATCTTGAAATGCATTGTTCATGACTAACCAACATATTTTGCAAAACCTCAACACCATAGTGCATTTGGGAAGGCCAGTCCCAGTGGATTCTCCTGTCCCACTTCATCTGGCCATGGCACTGGGCCCCAGCACTTCTGGGACCCAACCCAGATCTCCCTTGTCTGCTGGTCCTGCACAACCTTCAGGTGGAACCACCACAGGGGACGGGGCCTGTCCCCCCCTGGGAGCGGGCACGGATGGGAGGCTGTCACCCACAGTCAAGTCTGGGGTCTGGTGAGCAGCACCCTTTGATCTGAGTTCAGAGAGCAGCTGCACCAGATTGAGGGCCACCTGGCACACCTTGAGGGGTAGGCTGCCCCTCCTGTCCAGCCTACAGCAGAGCCACCTTTGGGGCCATGAAGGTTCAGTGGTGACTGCCCATGGGTGGGGATCTCAGTCCCACTGTAACCATATGGGGGCCCATGGGCTTCGGGTTCTCAACCACTCTCCCTGTCAAATGTGTTTACCTCCCTCATGTATCATATACCACTCCTGTCTGCTATCTTATCTGTCTTGTCTGTCTCCCTATCCAACATACCTCCCCAGACGTACCTACAATCCTTCCCCAACATCCCACTCTCACCTTAAAAAAAAAGAAAAGGGCAACTGTCCCAAAAAAAAATATCGCCCCATACATAACTGTCCATTTCACACACATGTTCACTGGACACGTAATCTGGTCCAGTTGCCTTGACAACACATTTCTGTTGTCTTCACCCCTCTCCCTGGTGTTTGAGTGTCCAAATTCACCTCCAAATTCTTTAAAAATGCATAGCTGTTGCTGTATAAGAAATGGAAATCTATGGACCTTCTCTACACCCATCCTACACATCCCTAGCTGTCTTTCATATTGTTTTTCCCTCTGCTTGCCTCTTTTTCACCACTTTCTTATCACACCTTTTTCTTTTCTTTTAATGAAATTAGCATGGGAGCAAGTTTGCAAGATGCTAAGTGAAGCCAACACAGATTAAGCATCTGTACAGTTAACCATGTGTTGGCATTGCTTAGTGTTACACAAACCTGCACAAACTCACTTAAAACTGCTTTAATCAGTCTGTCTCCATCAGCCACTGGTCTTGTCTAGCAACAAAATCAGCCCTACCAGGTCTCGAAACCAGGGACCTGTACACTATAGTCAGAACAATGTACCACTTCACCATTTGAGCTGTAGGGATGTCTGATGCTGTTTCACACATATCATGCAGTAAAGTCATTCAACAGTAGGGAAAAGATTCTGTAGAATCAGTCAGGTTTTGTATATATACATATACCCATGTATATATGTATGAAGATGCATATATATTGAAAAATATATACATAATATACATATAAAGAGATATACATTTAAAATATATACATGTAAAATATATGTACACACACACACACACACACACACACACATATATATATATATATATATATATATATATATATATATATATATATATATATACCCAGAACATGTAGTGGATTCATACCTCAGAACCATACCTCCCAACCTCTTAGTGCAAGAAGTCTTGCCAAAGACTGTCAAAATGGGGGGACAATGGTCCAAATCTACGGACATATCTTAAATCTTGCCCTTATAAATGTAGACTGTTGCTAGAGTAACAGGGTTTGTTTCAGCATACATGTTCTGAAGGATGTGAGTTCTGACACTGAAATGTATGTCATCATTAACTGACAGAAATCCTCAGATCATCACACTGACATACCAGAGAAATAAAAATAATGAATCTGTGGAACAGCCCAAAAATATGAGCAATAAACCTGGACATTCTGAAACAATCTGGACAGTTGAGAGATATGCTCAGAACCCCTTATTACAACGAATCAGGACCAAGCCTGACAAAGTGGGGGAAAGCCATGAAAATAGGGACATATTTGAAATACTGTAGTCGATAAGCTGACACAGTTGCTGCAGTAACACCCTCCTGTCTTTCCTAACATATATTGACTGAAATAGCACAAGTCTATCACTCAATTACTTCCCACTAGTTAGTGACTTAAATCCTCACATCATCCCACTGATGTGTCAGAAATACACAACACTTATGGAGGCCAGGCAACAGTACAGTATTGTCCGGCGTGCGCGCATCCTGGTTCGCAGGCAACAGTACAGCCAACAAATATCTGGACATAACATCACATTAGGGAAACTACACTCAGCTGCTGAGCATGTCACCAAGCATTGATCAAACTACAGTTAGAATGATACAACACTAACCCAAATACACTATGGGGAATTACACATGTATTTGTAAATATATCTTGCACTACAGGGATGTAACAGCATTGAAAAACAGACACCAGTGTGGTAGTGCATACCCACAACCAATTTCACCACAGTCATAGTGACATACCAGTAAGCCAAATGAACAGTAGAGTATAAAGACTGTGTGAACAAAAACATCATCATGTTTTCCACTCACACACTACCCCTACATATACTGGCCCTATTCACAGCATAGTATGATGCCTGACCATGGTACAGGACATGTTTCAGTCTGCCCCTACAAACATATACAGCTGATAGACCAAGAGAAACTGGAGCAGCATGCACAGTCAGATAGAAAAGGAGCCATAACACTTACATTCACCGCCCCTCCCTAGACAGGCCAAATAACATTTACACACTACTCTGCTTCACAGTCCTGACAGTCTGTCAACAATTGCCAGAAATACATAGACCTCTCAACTGTACAGAGTCCCACAGAATGTCCAGACTTTGTCCTTATATATAAGGCCTCTTCCACATAACATGTCTGGCATTCTGATATATCACTGGGATGGTATCATTAATGAAGGCACTAAATAATGATATACCATACCTATCAACCTCTTACTGCATGACATCTGGACAAAGCCTGACATACTTGGGGACAGATGCCCCAAAACAGGGGCATATGTGAAATACTGCTATTATAAACTGAGACAGTTGCTGGTGTAACAGGGTTTGTTGTAACATATATTTATTGAAGGTTATGAAGTCAGAAACACAAATGGATGATACCATTTACTGACTGCAATCACCAGAGTATGCTACTGATTTTCCAAAGATAACAAATGTTTGAGGAACACACCATACTTAAGAGTCCAAACTCTGACCATTCTGTGCCTAGCCTTACAGTTAAGAGTTATGTCAACCACATAACACTGTCAGACTTTAAATCATACAGAAAAGCCATGTCTACACAAACCCTGTTAAACTAGCATTAATTCAACTGTATAACAGCAATAATTATATTCTGTCCCTATGTATGGAACATTCTCCCCCAGTTTGTTGGTCTGTCTCCACAGTTTACATTGTAAGAGGTATTTCCAACTACCCTCTGTGATGCTGTTGTTCACACACCTCCATGAAGTCCTCCTCACAGGCAAGGAGAAGGGGTAACGCCCACATGAATTACTCAATTATAGGAGTGTGTTGCCATGCCATTGGCTATAGGAATAACAACACAGCTGTTCTGCATGCATTTAGCAAGTGGAGGACACCATCTGGTGCACAGGCCATCAGCTGCGCATGAGCATTACCAACAAAAGGCAAGCTGCTGTCTATGCAAAACAGATGTATACCCTACATCTTGGAGAGAGAGAGAGAGAGAGATAGACAAAGAAACCAACTAACACAAATCGGAATCAAACCAACTATACTTGGGAAAAAAAAGGTATGTTAAACAAGTAAGCATGTGATGGAATGCAGTAGGGGGTATGGAATAATAGGAAACAGGAAGTTCAACAAATATGTCTCAACAAGACTTGCTGTACTGATATATTGCTGATCAGAACCTATGGCCATAGCATCTGGGTCTGTCTGCAGTGACATAGATCTCAGCTGAGGCCCCTGAGACACCCCAGGAAAGGATGGCTCACATATGACTACTACTGGAGTGTGTGTTGAACAATCCTGACTATGGCATTGCTAGGCCAGCTACTGTGATGTCGTAGATATCCATATGTTAATTGTGAATACAACTATGATATACATGTTTATCTCAGAAATGTGAGAGACCTATACAGGGTATTTTCATATTAAACTACTGTTGCAGATGTGTGTGTTGAACTGCATGTGATATACTGAGCTCATATTATTCAACTGTCCAGTGTTATGCTCACTGACCATATGTGTGCCTCATATTTGTAGTCATTTACTCATAGCATTGTGTTATGTCTGGCAAATCACTGGCAGCCTGTGAAGACTGACATTACAGCATCTCCTTCTCATTCTTTTAGCTGTTCCCGTTAGGGGTCACCACAGTGGATCATCTGTCTCCATTTCTTCCTGTCTTCTGCATCTTGCTCTGTCACACCAACCACCTGCATGTCCTCTGTCACCACATCCATACACCGTATATTAGGCCTTCCTCTTTTCCTCTTGCCTGGCAGCTTCATCCTTACCGTCCTTTTCCCAATATACTCAGCATCCCTCCTCAGCACATGTTCAAATCAACATAATCCCACCTTTCTGGCTTTGTCTCCAAACCATCCAACCTGGGCTGACCCTCTAATATGCATATTCCTAATCCTGTCCACTCTTGTCACAGCCAGTGTAAATCTTAATATTTTTAACTATGCCACATCTAGCTCTGACTCCTGCTTTTTTGTCAATGCCAGTCTCCAACCTATATAACATAGCTGGTCTCATGACACTCTTGTAGACCTTCCCTTTCACTCTAAATAGTACTTGTCTGTCACAAATCACTCCTGACACTCTTCTACACCCTCCCCATCCTGCCTGTACTCTCTTCTTCACCTCTCCAACACACTTGTCATTATTCTGAACTGTTGATCTCAAGTATTTAAACTCATCAACCTTTGCAAACTCTACTTCCTGCATCCTCACCATTTTTCTATCCTCCCTCCCATCACAGACATTTATTCTGCCTTAGTCCTGATGACCTTCATTCCTCCCCTCTCTAGAGCATATCTCCACATATTCAGGGTCACCTCAACCTGTTCCCCACTCTCACTACAGATTACAATGTCGTCTACAAGCATCACAGTCAATGGGTACTCCTGTCTCATCTTGTTTGTCAACCTGTCCATCCCACTGCAAATAAGAAAGGGCTCAGAACTGATTCCTGATTAATCCCACCTCCAGATTAAATGCATCTGTCACTCCCACCACAGAACTCACCGCTGTCACACTACCTTGCACATATTCTGTAGCACTCATATATTTCTCCACCACTCCTGACTTCTTCATGCAATACCACAACTCCTCTCTATGCACACTGTCATATGCTTTCTCTGAGTCCACAAAGACACAATGCAACTCATTCCATCCTTCTCTGTACTTCTCCATCAACACTCTGAGAGCACACATAACATCTGTATTGCCCTTTCCTGGCATGAAACCATACTGCTGATCCCTAATCCTTACCTCCCTTCTTAACCTAGCTTCCACTACTCATTTCAATAACTTCATGCTGTGACTGATCAGTGTAATCCCTCTGTAGTTACTACAGCTCTGCACATCACCCTTATTCTTATAATCAGTACCAAAACCCTTTTTCTCCAGTCCTCATGCATCCTTTCACTTTCAAAGATTTCATTAAACAATCTGGTTAAAAACTCCACTACCATTTCTCTTAAACACCTCCATGCTTCCACAGGTATGTCATCTGGTCAAACAGCCTTTCCAATCTTCAGCTTCTTTGTAGCTATCCTTACTTCTTCCTTGCTAATCCATTGCACTTCCTGATTCACCATATGCACATCATCCAACCTTCTCTCTCTCTCATTCTCTTCATTCATCAGCCCCTCACCGTACTCTTTCCCTCTGCTCAACACACTCTCCTTGCTTGTGAGTACATTTTACTCATTATCCTTTATCACGCTTATCTGCTGCACATCCTTCCTAGCTCCTTCCCTCTGTCTAGCCAATCAGTACAGGTCCATTTCTCCATCCTTAGTGTCCAACCTTTCATACAACTCTTCATATGCCTCATCCTTAGCCTTCTCCACCTCTCTCTTTGCCATGCATCTCATCTCCCTATACTCCTGTCTACTTTCTTCATCTCTCTGACAATACCACTTCTTCTTCGCCAGCCTCTTTCTCTGAATACTCCCCTGTACTTCCTCATTCCACAACCAGGTCTTCTCGTCCTCCTTCCTCTGTCCAGATGTCACAACAAGCACCTTTTTAGTCATCTCCCTTGCTAGCTCTGCTGTAGTTACCAGATATTTGGTAACTCTTCACTGCCACCCAGTACCTGTCTTAACTCTTCCCTGAACTTAACCTCACAACCACCCTTTTTCAGTTTCTACCATTGCCCTCATACTCCTCCTCCTCTTCTTGATCACCAACATTATCCCACAGACCAACATTCTATGCTGCATAACTACATTTTCCCGTCACCACTTTACAGTCTCCAATCTCCTTCAAACTGGCCCTCCTTCATGGGATATAATCCACCTGTGTGCATCTTCCTCCACTCTTGTATATCACCCTATGCTCCTCCATCTTGTTAAAATACGTATTCACCACAGCCATGTCCATCCTTTTAGCAAAATCCTCTACCATCTCACCTTCTGCATTCCTTTGCTTAATGCCATACCTACCCATCACTTCCACATCCCCTCTGTTCCCTTCACCAACATGCTCATTGAAATCTGCTGCAATCACCACGCTCTCACCCTTCGGTACAGTCATCACCACTTTATCAGCTCACTCAAATGTTTTCTGTCTTATCCATCACACACCCAACTTGTGGAGCATATGCACTAACAACATTCAACATTACACCATCAATTTCCAGTTTCATAAACATCACTCTATCCAACACTCTTTTCACCTCCAAACACATTCTTGGCATATTGTTCCTTCAGGATAACCCCTACACCATTTCTCCTCCCATCCACACCATGATAGAACAATTTGTACCCACCTCTAATACACCTAGCCTTACCCCCCTTCCATCTGGTCTCTTGCACACACAATATATTGACCTTCCTTCTGTTCATCATATCAGCTAGCTCTGTCCCCATACCAGTCATACTGCCAGCATTAAAAGTTCCTACCCTCACTCCTACACTCTTAGCCTTTCTCCTCTCTCTGCTCCACATGAGTGTTGGACATCCTCCACTGTAAGTCTGTGAATGCAAAGGCTACTGTACTATCACATGACTCAAGTGCGTTACAGCAATATTAAGAAAGTGTCACTAATTTTGGCCCATCACCCCTCCATGTATGTGTGGCATCCTTCAGATATCTTGCTCTAACAGGTTGAGAGGAATTACTGAGCAACAACAGTATAAATACAGTGTGCCATACTGACATAGAACAGAAATGTATATCAGGTATTACCTGTGCACATGTATGTATGAGTAGTTGTACCTGGCTGCCTCATGACTATAGACATGGGATGCAAAATGTCAGGTGAATAAGCTGTACATGTTATACACGTATGTAATATTAGTTTCTGTGCATCCAAGAATAAGCATGATTATCAGGTTGAAACTGGAGAGGTGTCCAACTGTTTTATGACCTTGTGTCCATGCCTACTACAAACTGCTATATGACCACCTACATAGCTGTACAGACTCAGCAATACCTTACTTATAAAACCTTCTCCACCAAGGTAGAGTGATCCCCTTTGCTGGACAGCAGCAATGCACAAACCACATAATTGGTCACTATATTGGCTGTACAGGGAAAAGTAGGAGCAGGTGCTGACTTGGCAGCAAGTCAGCCTTTGTCTGAAAGAGCATATAAGGTCGCAGGTGGATTACTGTAAGGCTAACTATGAGTACAGATTGGACACATCCACCAAGGGCAATCACAAGGCCGTCTTCACATATGTCTGCAATCTCAGAGGCAACAATCCAACCCACCCTGTAATGGTGGTCAATCACACCACATACACATGCACACCATAGCTATAGCCAACCTGCTGCAGACAGGTTTAGGGCAAACATCACCCCCCTGGCTCACCATCAGTATAGATGGATATGCACAGCACCTGCACCCCTCCCCTCATCATCAGGGAACAGATGCATACTGCCTAATCAAAGTCAACTAAAGCAAGTCTCCATGGGACCCAATAACATTCCTGTCTGCATCCTACATGATCTCAGGTATATGCTTCCAGCTCCATTACACACTGTTTGCAAGCAAAGCCTGAGCACCATTGACATTCCATCTGCATGGAAGATGGTCACTGTCATCCCTCTACACAAACGTGAATGATGAATGGTGGTTTATGCAATGTACTTGCCCTTATTGGGGAGAACATGACACATCAGGACCATGAGTTCAATGCAGGTTCATACTGTGCTGATAGATGGCAGTGGTATGATGAGGTTGGAAGTGGTGGCTAAAGATAGACCATATTGATGTGCTGGCTCTGTAAATTACTCTGAGCAATTTCTGAAGTCCTGTGATGTATTTCCCTGTTTATGTCTTCGAGGTGGCATGCAGCATCTGCCAGCATATACTGCAGATGAGAATGCAGCTATCACTGATGCTATAATCCAGCACCATGCAGTGCTGTTCAGTTGTAGCCGACAAAATCTACTGGAGTGGACTTCCCTGTGGGACGACCTTTTCCACAGAGTTAATACCTTGGGCCACGGTGGCTGCACATGCCGTCAGGTCAGGCATCGGACAACTGACCTGATACATAGTGCCCGGCAGAGGGCTGCTGCCATGGCCACACACTGTAGTGCTACAGGTGAGGGTCCAGTCACACAGACCCTACTTATAGCAACAGAGGAGCTCCTTGCCAACCTTGGGGCAGCCACCAGACAAAAGCCAACACAAGAAACACAAGTCGTGGAGGTGGGTGGCACCCAGGCAACAGGCAAGGAGCATCCAGGTAAGGCCACAGTGCACATCAATTTAATCATGTAGCAGTAATACTGACTTCTATAGAGTATCTAGATGCATATGTCAGTTCAAACTCCATTTGTGGGTGGGGTTTATTAATGCACACAAGCGCACATCTATGGTAAAGGACAGCAAAGTGTGTACTATCAGAGCTTGTACTATACCTGTGCAGTAAAGAAGCATTCTTCTTTAACCAATGCCAAATGTGAGTCTGCTGACAATACCTCTCCCCAACAAATAAATAGGTACCTCTGGTCATGATGTGGGTCAGTAGCCTGAAGCCTGTGAGTATGGGATCTTCCTGTTGTGGCTCCCCAGTACACCAGGCATGTTAACTGTTACTCTCAGACATTTTGCAATATCTGCATGTTTACTTGTGATGGGGTTAACTGCATTGCATCATAGTGGTCATCACAGGGGCCTCTTTGCAGGAGATGTCACATATCTGTAGCACACCTCACAACCTGTCATTGTAAGAAATCTGGGCAAAGACTGACAAAATGGGGGGACAAAGGCCCACAACTAGGGACATATATTATAAATTTGTGTTATACAGTGCATATAAATGGTGTACACACACCTGTTAGAATGCCAGGTATTTGTGATATACAAAAATGAGAGTACAATAAAACATTTCCAAACCCTTCCAACCTTTCATGTGACCTATAACCTGTACAATTCAATTGTAAAATAAACAAATCTGTTAGGGGAACAATTATGACACAAAAAATGTACAAGAAGCTAGATGCATATGTGTGCACAGGCTGAAGCTAATACTGTGTTGAAGCAGCTGTGGATATAATTACAACATTACGTCTTCTTGGGTACACACCTGCCATCGGTTAGAGAGACTCTTTGATTAACAGCAAATAACAGTCAGTTGTCCTACCAGGATTATACTAAAATTTACTCAGTTGCCTGCTACAGCAACATCCATAGTTTGCACACAGCTTACAAAACAGCAAAGGCATCTTATTTGTGAAAGGCATCAGCCCAAAGAAGGGTACACACACATTTCCACAGCATTGTATATACCATGGAACACAGTGAAGACAGTCATCAAATGGTGGTGAAAATATGAGGCAACAGTGACATTGCAAAGTGTGGAAAGTACAAGACCCAAACTGGTCAGGGAGGCTGCCAGGAGACCTTCAACAACACTACAGGAGTTGCAGGGATCTCTGGAAAGTACCAGTTGTGTACTACATGTGACAACAATCTCCCGTATTCTCCACATCTGGCCTATGGGATAGGGTTGGGAGATGGAAGCCTTTTCTCACACAGAACAACATCCAGGTCTGACAAATTTCTCAAGAAAAAATATATCAGGTCTCTCAAAAGCATGTGGGGAAATGTATTATGGTGTAATGAGACCAAGGTTGCACTTTTTGGCCACAATACCAAAAGGTTTGTTTGGCACAATAACAACACTGTACATCACCAAAAGAACACCATCCCCATGGTGAAGCATGTTGATGGCAGTGTCTTACTTTGGAGTTGCTGTTCATAAGCTAGAAGTGGGTCTTTAGCCAATGTGGAGAAGATTAGGAACAGTTCCAAATACCAGTCCCTTTTGGACCAAAATCTTTATGTGTCTGCTAGAAAGCTGTAGATGGAGAGGAATTACACCTTTCCACACAATAATGACCCATACCATACATCACAATCCAAAAAAAATGTCTTCACCAGAAGACAATCAACGTTTTTGAATGGCCCAGCCAAAGTCCACACCTACATCCAATAGAAAATCTGTGGGGTGCCCTGAAGAGACCTGTGCCAAAGAGATGCCCTTGCAATCTGACAGAGTTGGAGGGCTACTACAAGAAAGAGTGTGAAGATATTGCTAAGTTGAGATATTCCAAGCTGATACACACCTTCCCAAGAGGACTGACTGCTGTTATGAAATCAGAAGGTGCTTTAACAAAGTATTAGTTTAAGGGTGTGCACAGTCATGCAATCAGCCTATTGTGCTTATTTCAACATCTACATGTTACCCCTAACCGATGTGTTTGTTCTTCAATTGGATTGCACAGGTTATAGGTCACATTAAATGAGGTAAATGTTATCACATGATTTCTGTGGTCTCATGTTATATATAAGACAAACCTGGCATGTTAACAGGGGTGTCTACACTTATAACATCCACTGCAAGCTTAGAAGGTTGTTAGTGTACCCAGTTCTGTTGTAACATGCATGTACTGCAGGTTTTGAAGTGTGAAACTCAAAATATGTCATTAATTAGTGACACCAGTCATCATATCATCCCAGTAATGTTTCAAACACAGGATTTATGGCAAGCACACCAGAAATATGAGCCACACATGTAGCCATTCAGCGATACTCTGCACAGTTGAGAAGTATGTTTTGTAGGAGTTGTTACTGTGCTGTACAGGTGAACAGCAATTATGTGTACATGAGTGCAGTGTGTGCTACTTAAAAGTCCATCACCTACTAACACTACTAATGTATCACATAGGTGTATAGAAATAGTAGCATTAAGTGGAAGGGGCTGCACTGCATGATGTTGAGGGCCTGTCCAGGGTGTGTATTTAGTGGTCTGACTGTGTTGTGAATGTCACCAGTTGGCTATTGTGAGGTCTGTGTAATACCTGTCTGCCACTTCACCAGTATGTGTGCGAGTGTGTGTGTGTGTGTGTGTGTGTGTGTGTGTGTGTGTGTGTGTGTGTGTAGCAGCAAACATTATAGTGCAGCTATTAATGTACATGTGTTGCCTTCCCCTCACAGGTGGTCATGGTGGTCATGGTCCCTAATGCTCAGAATCACATGTCAGTGTCTTTGCAGAGTCTGACAAAAATGATGGTCATAGTGAGGCACAGGTGGGGTTGTCAGGGGCTGAATCTGTGCCATCGGTAGGCATCTCACAATCATCCACAATGTTCCCGCACACAGTCACAATGCCCATGCATGCCCCGTCACCAGCAGCTACAAATGATGGACAGTTGGCAAGTGGGGGCATGGAACAGGCTAGTGTGGTAACTATGGCAGGTATGAGTGCAGACACTGGCCATAGCCAGAGTGCAGGCAAGGTCCCACACAGAAAGGTGGACAGGGGTGCTCACAGTAGGACTGCTTCTCATCAAGCCACTGTCACAAATGTCACAGCAGGTGTCACCAGATGCATGTTTCTGGCTGTCATGGATGCACAAGCATGTTGTGAACACAGCACCAGATAAATACTCAGTGTGTTGTATACAAGTCTTCCTAATTTATGTGGCAACACAGATGACCTGTTGAGGCCATAAGCCAAAATACTGAGGTCATGAATAGATGATGGGCTGAGACCTTTGCAGTCCTCCACCATGGCATGTCTGTGCTAGAACATGTGGTGAGAGATGGGCATCAGCCATGTGGACTTAGGTCAGCACCAACATCAGCTGAGAGTCTACAGGGCCATGTACATTCACACTCCTGTAGTGCCAGTGACACCAGCACTACCAAAGGGGGTTGCTGTCCACATCACAATATATGAGGCCATAAGCATGTGGTCCTGGCCGGTCCCATCAGGTACATGAATCCAGCAAGCAGAAGTCACCATCAAGAAGCAGTACTGCATCTGGCCTTAGGTCTAGTGGTGCCAGTGAGACCCCTGGCAGGACCAGTTCCCACATTTGTAGCCAGAGACGGTGAACTGGACACCCTACAATGCACAGTCCACAGCTGCACAACATACCCCTGTGTAGGGCAGCCACATGGCATGACTGTGTACATACATACACACACTCATTTGTATCACAGGCAGGTCACCTCCAGCGACACACAGCATCTCTGCACAGCCAATGTATAGGATAACCATCAAAATGCACACACATTATGTCAAACGCTTGGCCCAGCCTAGCAAACTCACACCATGCCTTGTGCATATGATGATACATGTGCCACATCCCTGTCATCCAAAACATCGATGCAGGGACATGCTAATATGGGTCTGATGCACAGTGTAAATATAGTACAGTGTAGCTATGTAATACTGTGTAAGGTGCTGTCTGCTTGATTTGTTATGGGTACACATAAAGATGCACATACCTTATTAGTCATGATGCTTTATTGCTGTTAGTACCACTGACTGAATGTAGTCTGACATGCTGTATTCTGTTTGTGTTCCAGGTGTCTGTGTGTCTGCAGGCTGTGGCCCTGCATACATTACCAACATGGAGTATGGCAGAGTGGAAATACACTGACCATTTCATAGCCAAGCTGCAGCTTTATATGCACGTTTAACAGGTCGTATGCATGCAACAGTGTGTGATGGACACTGTTGTCAGACAGTGTGACCTTGCATATATACCCCTTGTCACAGGCAGGTAGCATTCAGACATGTCACCTCAGTGTTGTGTAGTACCACAGGCTCATACATACAGAACAGGTTGCTGGAGTACTGTCAGGAGGTCCCTCACAGGCTTAGTCATTAGATTAACTGCAACAGATTCACCTTTCAGCACCTGTTGCCACTGCCATTTCTTTCCAATACACTCCACCCTTATGCAGTTGGTGAGGGCATGCATGGTACTGTGTATGACAAGTGTTTGGTATGTATTCCTGAGTTTACAGGGTGAACAGGGAGACAAAATGGTATATCCTTTGCATACACACAGTAAAGACTGACACAGGGGATGTGCATACAGTAACATAAACACAGTTGGCAATAGACAGATTAGTAAACCTACATATCCACTTTAATGTACTATAGTGCTACATACACATGACATACCCCACATAGATTATATGTGTGGGACATAACCCACTATCTCTTACAACATGCATTGTTGTGAATGCCTACATGGATGGTGAGATAACCCAACAGAAATAGCAAGTGGACTCATCTGTTGCTCCTACAAGACTAGACAACTGATAGAGTAACAGACATTGTAACAGCATGATGTTTCAGTCAGGTATGATATCTGATGTTGGCATGTGTATTACTACAGTAACTGTGACCTATTTGGCAACAATATCACATACATGGCCTTTGTTAGGGGAAAAAAAACACATATAGGTTGCAAACATCTGGATATTCTGTAGACATCTGTACAAATAAATGGTATGGCCTGTATACAATAGTTTACATGCTACATGTGAGGCAGATGCCATTAACACACTATATAAAGTGAAAAAAAACAAAACTCTGTAAACACCAAAATTGTCGAAAGGAGACAGGCAGCCAATATTCTATCAAAAACATGCAGTAATGTGTTTAGTATAAGCATATTAACGTATAACAAGTTTATTAACACAAGACACGTTTTCGTCTCTCCTAAATGAGAAACTTCTTCAGATAATAACAAGAGTAGCACTGGAACCTCTTAAAAGTTCTGCCCAAAGGCCAAACAGTGGTGTAATCCAATCAGCAGTACTCATAAAATTAAAAGTACAAATAACAACAAAAACCTAAACGAATAAAACATTATTACTCATAAAAGTCATGTATATAGAATGATATATGTATAGCATAATCTAAACTGTTAAAAATGAATAAGTTTAACAGTCTAAATGTTAAAACATAATATCAATAGCAAAACACAAACAAGTACTGATGTTAAAAAACATCAACTAAATCGTCTCCTGAGTGTTAAAATGCAAATAGTGCATCTAAGGAGACATAATCAAACATTGATTATCTCAAGCAGCTCTTCAACTTTAATAAACAGGTAATATTACAATTGTCATTGAGACCCGGGACACAGAATGCATTTAAAAGTAGTTGCCATTCTAATTCACTGCATTCCAACAGGATAGTAACTGGTCCACCTCTGATGTCCCAAACAAACTGGTCTATAGCTAGAAACTGAAAACAGTGATCAGGTTTAACATTAACATGTTTAGCTAGCGCGTTATCACTCTTGTTTTTAGTAATAGCATAGACATGCTCGTAGATTCGGTCTCAAAATTTACGATCAGTTTTCCCTACATAAAAAGCATTACAGGTATTGCACATTGTAAATTATACTTTTGGAGTTACAGTCAAGCTTATGCTTAATATGATATTTCTTATTAGCTATCTCAAAACAACTGCTGCTTTTTACATATTTACACATTCTACAAGCACCAAAAGGAGAGGACCCGCAAGATCTGTTACTAATCCTAAACTGTTTACATTCAAGAAGGCTTTTCAAGTTGAAACCTCTCCTATAAATAATAGTTGGAAAGGAACCAATTCTCTCTATTAGTAAGCTGTCTTTAAACAATAAATGCCAGTTCTTATGTAACAACAGTTTGATCTGTTCACTTTCGTTGTTAAATGAAGTAATAAACCTATGCTTATAATGTTGGTCGATAGGTTTAGGATCCACCTCTAAGATGTCCCTATTAGCAAAACCAGAATTAATAGAACTACTCATAGGGTGTAGGTCGCTATTAATTTCAGTGACAAAGGTTAACTCTGTATTGCAACTGTCATTGCAAATCAAAATAGGGTTAAGTGGTCCCAACTCACGTTTATTTCTAACTTCTACTGTTAAATCATGAACCAGATGGACAGGGTAACCCCTGTTCACGAACATGTTCTCCAGTGACAGTCCCCGAGGAAGTCTGTTTCTGTGGAGCACATCCTGGCTGCTCTAACCAATTGGCCTTTTACAATAGAGCGTTTCTGTTTCAAAGGATGAGCACTAGAGTAATGTAAAAAAGAGTTACAGTACGCTGACTTCCTATAAATAGTGGAACTTAACTTATTATTACTAGGCACTCTAGTAAGCTTAACATCTAGGTAGTCAATACTAGATGTGCCAAATTTATAAGTGAATTGGAGAAACGTGGTAGTAGAATTAAGGTAATCAATGAATCTATCAGCTTTGTTACTATTGTCTCTGAAAATGACAAAAATGTCGTCTAAGAATCCTGTGTAGAATACCAAAAAGTTTGATATTTCTGGTTTATCTAAAATAAAAAGTTTTTCCCAATAAGCTACAAACAAGTTAGCTAGACTTGCTCCACATGGAGAGCCCATGGCTACCCCATGTTTCTGTAAAAAGTACTGATTGTTGAAAATGAAAAAGTTATTAGTCAAAATGATGTCCAAAAGTTCTGAAACCACATAAATGGCCTGAGCATATTGGGCATGCCTCTGTCTGCCTACAGAATCAGGCTCAGGGGCCTCTTCCTCTTAGTACCTCTGCGGGGACCTTGGCAATGGTGGTGGGCTGTGTGACCCTTCCCAATGCTGTTCCTGCTGCAGCTGTTTCTGCAGGATCATATTCTGTAGCATGGCACATACTATTAACATGTGTGCACATGTGTGCACATGTGGCTTGAGAGTACTGCAAGGCTTCACCAGATATGTCAAGGCAGCAGAACTGTGACTTGAGCATCCAAAACACATGCTGTATAATGATCCTGGTTTGTGTGTGTGTGCCTCATTATGGCATTCTTGAGTGGGTGTGTGTGCATTTCTGATGGGTGTCATTATCTGAGGCTCCAGTGCATAGCCAGCATCCCCCACCTGATGGCCATACAAGATGCCCCCACTGGCAAATGCCTGGTACAGCTGTGATGAATGCCAGATATGGGAGTTGTGATAGCTTCCAGGGCTGCCAACACACACATTCATGTTAATGCCCTGAGCATTGCACATGACCTGGCAGTAGATGGAGGGGAAGCCCTTGCGGTTTATGTAGACGCTACCCTGTTCACCTGGGAGTGCTTTGATGTGGATGCACGTGCAGTCTATTACACCCTGTACCTCCGGGTATTCTGCTGCACAATGGAAGAGACGCATATTGCTGGTCCTCTCCTCTCAGGTGTTGGGGAAGTAAATGTGCTCACCAGCATGTGGTAGCATGGCATTCAGGAACTGGTGGAGTGCTCTGGATGCAGATGCCTGTGATGGGGGTCCCATGATGTCCCCAGTTGGTCTTTGGAAAGTAACTGTAGCTTGTATTCTTAAAGCTACACATACCTTGGTATCCACTGGGATGGGTTCCCCTCTGTTGGCTCTGGGTCTGAGTTGAGGCTGGCACAGCTCAATGATTTGCTGGAGTATGTCTCTTTCCACCCTGTAGCCCTCTACTGTCTCCAGATCATATAGCCCCTGGTAAGTTACCCTAGGTCTGAACACTCTTCTCATCCTCCTTGGTCTGTGGCGGTTGTCAGCATTATCCTCCTCCTCACTGCCCTCAGCCTCTAGCACATACTGATGGATCAAAGCAATGGCAGCCCCTAACATTTTTCCAGTTAAAATTCCCCCATATGTGTACACCAATGGTGCAGAGTTTGTGGGAAACAAACAGACTGTAAGGTGTTTCCATAGTTTATACTGTTGTGCTGCAGATGCTACCTGTATGATTGGCTGACTATGATGCATTCCACCTGCTAGCTATGTAATTTGTACTGGATTGCTTTTATTCTACTATTTCCCCTTTTTTCCCCTTCCCATTTCCTCCCCTTTTAAGCCCCGAGGCACACCGCACAAACCTGGTGCCCAAATGTAAACAGTCCTCCTATTTAGAGGTTTTTTTTTTTTGGTTTTAGACCCAGTATGTACCATGTAAACCGATTTAACTAATGTAAACACTGAGAAATGGCACTCCCTGGATGCGAACATGCTCTTCATTTCATGGAACAAGTCAATACAGCCTCAGGCACACCCCCTTGCTTAGCTGTGCTTAGCTAAGCTTATCTGGGAGCTGTGGAGCTCAAATGTGCTTACACCAAGCATGACACACCCCCTTTTCATGTCTGCTGCTCCTCCTGCTTACACGATTGTGTTATAGCAGCTACACGGTTAGGTGCAGTTTGGGACTTAGAATATTTTTGTGATTCAGTAAATTTTCCCTCATTTGCATATATCACTGCCTTAGTCCATAGTTACTGCACTACACCAGAGCCTTTCCCCTTAGCAACCACTGTTCCCTGATATTGTTTTGATTCTGCATGCCATAGACTACAATGGAAAATGCAGATTTCCCTTAAAATTGTGTTTTCAACTTTTTTTTTTATTTTCGGCAAGTTCCCATTTGCACACCACTGCCCTATGCTTAAACAGCCGAGATCAGCCAAAAAAAATGTATTTTTAGAAAAACGAAACACTTTTTCATGCCAGTGGCCATATATTTGGCCATTGGCATGCCTAAAGATTATAATACATGCTTTTATTTAAGCTGTCATGCCTCCGTTTCTGCAACTAACACTCTTCTTGCACGGATGCCTGCCTGCTTGCTGAATCACTAATTTAACTCATTTCCATGGTTTTCATCAGCAAATGAGGTAATTAGCATTATGCAGTGGTGTCCGTGCAGGACTAGTATAGGCAGGCTAGTGCACGTCAGAACAGTAGTTTACTGGATCGCTCAGTGGCCATATTCTGTGCAGGAATGGCTACACTGCTCTTGCACAGAAAAAAGCATTTATTGAATCCCAGATCATGACTAATACACCAGTCGTTGGTCTGTGTGAGACCCTCCTGGAGTATACTGACATCATTTGGGGATTCAGTGATTGCACCTAATTTGCAGTTGTCTGCAAACTTAGTCAGCCACAACCCCTTAATTTTGACCTGAACTTCTGAGAAGTATATACCAAACAGTGTGATGCTCAGCACTGACCCTGTGGCATCCCACTGGTAAAAGGTCTGCTGGTTGATCTGGAGTCACCCACTTTGATAGTGTGTATCTGGCTTGTGAGCCAGTTGGCAACCCATCTTACAACAAAGGGGTTTACATTCAGTTTACTAAGTTTATTGGTAATGTCTGAATGTGGGATTGTGTGAAAAGCATTTGCCAGGTCAAAGTATGTTGTGTGCACAGATTTGCCCTTGTCAATGGCCTTGGTCACGTTTTCAAAGAAATCCACCAGATTTAACAGGCAGGATCTGCCCTTCACAAAGAAGAATTGGGTAGAATCCAGGGTTTGGAGGTCACCTATGTCTTTGTTTATAAGATCCATAATGATACGTTCCATGGCCTTAAAGATGAGGCTAGCCAGGCTTATGGGTCTGTAGTTTCCTAGGTCTGTTTCTAAGCCATCTCTGTGGAGGAGAATAACTGTAGCTGTTCTCCATTCTGCAGGAACAAAGCCTGTGGTTAGTCTATGATTGAAAAGGGTACTTAGTGGTGATGCTAGTTCATGATTTAGGCTTTTAGCCTGTTTAGAAGACAGCCCAGGATGTCAATTGATCCCATAGAGGCTATTTTTTTTTTGCCTTGGACAAGGCTTTGAGGACGTACTCTTCAGATATGTAGGGTGGAGGGGATTTTGAGGAAAGGTTTGTTGTAAGTTAGGAAGAGATAGGGGAGTGAAATGTTCACCAAACCTATCCACTAGCAGGTTTGCTATCACTGTGGGGTTAGTGTATGTGATACCGCTGGCCACTAGTTCTGCACATGCGTGGGTCCTACCCTTTAGGTTATATACATAGCTGTAAAAGGCCTTATGGTTATCTTTGGCTGTACTTGCTAAGTTTCTTTCATAGGAGCCATTGGAGGATTTGACAAGTTGTCTTATTTGCCTGTTGAGGCTGAGGAGGGTGTGTTTCTATTGTTGGGACCTTGCCTTTGTTTCTTTTGGACAGCAACATTTTGCATTTATTGTAAAGTTTGTTGATTCTGGATGACCCCCATGGCAGCTTATTTTTACTTGTGGCTCTGTCATTAATTCTTTCTGGTACAGCTGAGTTTATACACTTATGCAATTTATTGTACAGGGATTTAGTTTAAGCTTCGGTTAAGTTATCACTTCCAGCTTGGGGTGGTGCTTAGAATGCATTTATACCTTAACTTACAAGAGTATAGTTTGCCTCGGTGAAGTTTTTTAGTTTGATTTCACCCTTTGTGAGTTCTGGTGTTATTTCCAGCTCAAAGGTGACTGATTTGTGGTCAGATTTAACTAATTTAACTAATGAGGTTCTGACAGCTGTGACAGTGCATCTGTTTGACATGTTGGTGAGGACCAGATCCAGAATGTCTGTCCCCCTTGTTGGAGTATGGACAATTTGTTCCAGGGCATTTGAATTAACAAAGTCAATGAACTTTTGCACTATCTAGTTAGGGCTAGCATAGGTGTCTAAGTTGATGGTGGGATAATTGAAATCCCCCATAACCAATGTGTTCAGTAAAATTTGGATTGTCTCCAGTTTGGTCAAGTAGGCTTCATGGGTGGTGTGGCCCTTGAAGGGGGATCTATAACTGGCTATGACTTGAAAGGTGGTCTTACCCACTGTCACCTGGATCTGGAGTAACTCCATGGAATTGTTCAGTCTAACTAGATGGGAGGTGAATTTATCTGTAATATAGATTGAAACACTGACTCCTTTGGTTCTCACATGTTAATTTTGTAGTCTAAGGGTGTGGAAGGCATTGTAGCCTTGCAAGGTGGGGGTACTGTCTAAGGACTTGAACCAGATTTCTGTGACTGCACAGATATCTGCATCTTCTAGTGATAGAAGTGCTTCCAGAGAGTGTAGTTTTTGGTTTAAGCTCTGAGCATTTAGCAGCATGACCCTTATTTTGTTCTGATTGGTTAATTTCATGTTAGTAATGTTGTTTTCAAGACTTTACTTAAAAAGGCACCGTGGGGGAGCAAAAGCCTTTGCCAGTAGCCAAAAGCCTGGAGGTACCAGGTGCAAACCGTCTCTGGCAAAGCAGCAGAGTTTGTCTACCATGGCTTCCCAGGCTGATAGAAACTGGATCTCCTTTGAATTACACCAGGCAATTATTTAAATCAATAATTTTTTGTTTATAATGTGGTATCATTCTAGTTGAGGATAGTAAGCTGCTCAAGGCTAGGGACTTACCTGTCTGAGACACATACTTAGAGAACTCAACCATGTCAAACCAACATGAACTTTGACAGAGTCATAACAGTACTTGTTGCTGACAGAACTGATTGCAGCTGGCCATGACTTTCTCCTTGTCCAGCCTGGTAAGTGGGACATCCGTGTGTCTCACTATGGAGTCTTCAATGACAAGAAAATTTGTTTTTTGACTGTTACGCCTTACTGATTTGGGGGGTGAGACATTGGTGTTGCTTTGTGTTATAGGTACTGTGGGGATTGTGTTAGTTGTAGCAGTCTTGAGTTTTGGAGGTCTCTTGTGTTGTGATAAGTTTTTTGAGAAAACCTCCAAGTATGTGGATTTACATGTTTGATGCGTACTATGTGTATGAGTAGTGGTATGTGTATGAGTAATGGTATTATGAGCACATGTAATGGTGGGTGAGTTGATAACCTTTTCTCTGTTAGTGTTTTGAGAGAGAGAGAGAGAGCATGGATTCTAGATTTTTGTTATAAATGCATCTCTCACTCTCTGTACTAGAGTGTGTTATTAGCAGATGGTTGTCTGCATACATGAGGCAATTACAATACTGCCTCAAGAGACTCAAGTCAAGAAGGGTGGCAGGAGAAACAAGGGTAGTTCAACTGTTCATAATGCTAGGTTGAAAACTGTTGTCATTAGGGTGGCTATTCAGCATCAATCATGGAGGAGCTAAGTGAGTGGATATTTCTGCCTAGGTTTTAGTGAAAATTTGTTGAATTTAACTGTCCGGCTTTAGTGCACAACTGCATTGCATTGTGCAGTGCTGTGCAACACACAAACAAACAGAAACCAGCTCAAATACAAGGCCTAAATATCAGATGCTAAAAACTTGAAAAAATGTAAAAAGATTCAAAAAGACCAATGGGTATGTTTATTCCAAGCCCTAGACTGGCCTCCCTTTACCAGACAGGTCCCAGTCAGCACAATTCTTTCACAAAAGTGCAGCTAGGCCCCTTCCGATCCAAGATGGACAAACAGACCACTACAAACAGTTCCAGAAGCAGCAAGCCTGTGTCTGGACTATGCTACAGCTATAGCTACCCTAGTTTCAGCGGAAAACACTAGAGAATGTTTAAAACAGAAAAATAGCAGTGAGACAGAAAATCAGCAAGGATGCTCTAAAGAATGTTTTAAACAGTTAACAGATCAGTTATTTAAATACACTGCTTGGTGGGAAAACCTGAACAAGCAGAACAGATAGCAATTTTCTTTCTCATGTGATCAGCTTATAGTAATTATTATTTTTCTTATTCAGTTTTGGTAGAGTCAACATGTCTTCTGTGCTCATATGTAAATGATTAACATAATTCTGGAATAACATACATAAGTAGGGTCCTTAGAACCCTAACTATCAGTATGGACATATATACATCTAAAGTATAAAGATAGGCTTTAACAAATCCATAACCCTTAAACTGTTGTTATTATATTTTTACTGGGTTTGTCCTTTGATGTGGTCCGAAATTTTTCATTGGGACAAAGCAATAAATCCAGAAAATAAATAAACTCTACTGCCCTTGAAGACTTAGTATATTCTCCCACTACTCCCTAAGTTAAGTTGCTGCATCATTTCATGTTTTTTCATGTACTTCAACCTTTCTTTTTGTTGCCATCCTTTTCATGTGATTTCTACATGATACCTCTGATAACACTTTTTACAATAGGATCTAAAAAGTGATGCCAGCTCTGGCAACCTTCCACCAGTTCTTTTTACACACATTCATCTCTTAACTTAAACTCATCTGTCAAGGTCCTCTAAATACAAGTGTGAGTTCCAGTGCCATGAGGTAAGAATTCTTACAGTGGCCATTCATTGATTTTCCTGTGTAAGGATTATATTTGTAAAGTGCATAAAGAACTGAATGTTCAGATTGCTTACAGCACAACAGCCATTATCTTCACTCAATGAGATAGAACGTAGAAATGTAATACTAAATCATGCAGTCCACAGAGAGCAAAGGGTCCTAGTTCCAGATATTAAATGGAAGTGAAAGACATGGATAGAGTTATAGATAGATCAATAGATAGATAGACAGATAGACATGAACAAATATTACTTCTTGGACATTTTACCAATAAAACTTTCACTAATACTTATGATTGTATGACATGGATTTGTGCGTGTGTGTGCGTGCAGCGTGGTCACAAGACGCCAAGGCAGTGTGTGTGTAGCGCCTGCACATGGTGTATGTTTTATGCATGTATATATGCATGTGTGTATTTATATACCCGTTTATGTAATATATTTATATATATATATATATATATATATATATATATATATATATATATATATATTCATTTATTTATTTGTCTGATTTATTTCATAGTACAGAATTTAAGCAGAATATCCTGACTACTGATTTAGTTTTAGCGTCTTCTAAGTATACAGTAACTGTTCTGTCCTACATTCTATTCCTCAGGCCATTGCAAGGAAAAATATCATCTTGATAAAAAGACACATATGTTCAATGCAATTATTAGAGTTATGTTCTAGCAAATGGCTGCACAGCCAGTTAAAAATTACAAACCAATTGGATGCTTTCATAATGACAAAATATTGTCGCACGTGAAAGCCTTCCTTCATGACTTTCTCGAGTTCTTTGAAAGTCAAATGGTAGTCATAATAATGTGAGCTATTAAAATAAAGATACCATTATGAATGAGAACGAATCCAGTGTTTGCATGAGAGGCATACTCTCTGTAAGACATACATCATGAATGTTAAAATATCACTGATGCTTGCATAATGAAATGTTTTGTCTTTTTACCTGTTTTTTTTTTATTCTGACACTGCCTTCTCAACTAAATAGTCTATCACATACATTTTAAATTGTTATTTTCAGGCTTGTTCAATGTATGAAACTATTAAACATCAATACTGTAGACCCATTTAACTTCCCAGTAAAATATTCTTCTGCATATTTGAAAACATTCTACTTTATTTTTTTCCACTTAGAAAAATCATAACATACAGCACTTTTTCTATGATAAAAGACTTTAATGGATTGCACAAAAAACTCCCCCATGACAGAGGTGCTAATTTTCTGTAGTAGCCCTTGTTGTCTTGCACTGGGTATTGGAGATGTGCTTGCTTGCTGTTGTACACACTGTTGTCTGAAATGGTGTTTACTGCAAAAAAGGAATCTGAATATCGAAAAAATAACTACACATCATTCATCTTGTTAACAGTTTTATAATAAAGAAAATATATTAAAAAAGTTTCTAAAGCCATGCCTTAAAATAAAAGAGTAAATCTGAAAACAATTAATTTTAGCATTTGATTCCTCTAGGATGTGAGTTGTTTTTCAACTTAATCTCTATAAGCTCAGTCTGTGTTTAGTTTAAGTTAACCATGGATGTTAGTATCCTTTTGATTGGCCCATTGCTGTACTATGCGTGTTTCCATGTCATGACCCTGTATTACTGGAGGGCATTATAATCAGCAGAGCTACATAACATTTTTAAAGCAGCTCTGAAATATATGATCCTTTGAGTACCCTCTCATCAGGCATAAGTGGATATGATGTGGTTAAATCAGACAGTCTTTCTGCAGCCACATTCTTTAAATGGTAGTCCCAGGATTGAGGGTTTTAGTTCAAAAGTGTTAATCTGCAGTCACAATCAATCACAGCTACAAACTTTCTCAATGCTGTGGTTGCAAGGGCAACAGTTTTATTATGAACTAGGCTGCCTTTGTGCTTTTCTTATCCTCTGAGCTACTGTGTCTAGCATGGATTTAATTACCAGTCTGATTATCCATTAAATGCACACTAGCCTGTCAGCATTGAAGAATAAAGACTTCTGTTTGTGAATGTGACAGGTGCAGCGTGTCATTGTAGCCTTCCCTGTACTACCACACTGACATGTGATGATCTTGTTATATGACAAGTCATCTCTTACTATAGGTGGGAGACCTGCTTAGGTACTCAGTATGTAACTGGCACTATTTCAGAGACAACTGTCAACAGGGGTGATAATTAGAGTCAACTACGTGTTAACATTCTGGAATACAGACATGTTACATTGTTTCCAGTAATGCACACAAGTTTTAGAGGGCAATTTAATGCTGCAATAACCTTTTCAAAATAGCTTTGACATTACATTGTTTAGTCTGCTTTACTACCAATAAGACCATTAACAAAGAGGAGTTCTTTTAAATATTGGCATGGCATGATTTATGCAGTAATAAAAATAAATAAAGAAAAACACAAGTAAGAGCATACAATAAACAGAAAATATCAGACCAATATGCAACTATTTCGAATGATTTTCAAAAAATAAAAAATATATGGGCAAATCAAATTCTAAAATAATAGTTTGCATTGTGGCAAACTGTCAATGATATTTGAATTAAATTAATTAAAGCTTTGGATTGCACCTCTAAGTTATTGTCTGTTCACAACACGAATATGAAGGCATGTTATTCAACATGTGATTTTATTGATGCACAGTCAAGGACTGGGGGCACATTGCTACTTTTGAAGTAATAATTGATGTATTAGCTTATTACATGACAGCTCTAAAATAAGATGAAGAGCTACATCATACTGCTATGAAAATAGATGACATTCATTAACTCTCTTTATATATCTGATATTAATAAATGCACTCAAAGAGTACAAGTGTCAGTCAATTACATTTTTGTGCAAGGATTTACAAAGACACATTTTTGCTTTTTTCCCACACAGCTGTTATCTTCAGTACCAAGGGCTAAAATTAATCAAATGAAATTCAGAACTCTGTAAATTAGTTTTACTTTATGGTGAAGAACTGCAGTAGTCCTCAATAAAAATGGCAGTGTTTATACTCAGTGTCATAAAAGTAATAAATTATAACAAATGTACAGCTGAAGTACCATGAAAAGGTGGCATAAAAAGAGTTCTGTGTAACATGGTTCAGAGGAATAGAGGATAACACCCAGAAGGTAGTGCATGAAGTTCAAGGCTGAAATATATAGGAAGGTATATGTCTGCCTCTCAATAAAATAACTGGCAGTACCTGTATAGGTTCATAGGTTCATAGGTTCATACTAGGCTATCTGCCCTAGGGCATTTATAAGCCTAACCAGAATGTGTTTGACTTTCGCCACCCATTTTAAATTTATTTTGCTATGCCCTTTTTCGAGGTTAGTATACTGTGCCTCTGTCTAACAGTGACACAGAAGTGATACCCTGGGTAAACCTACGATCTCCCATCCACTCATCAAGATTCCTCTTGAAGAGAGTCAATGAGGGACTCTGCCTAACCTGGACTGGGATTTTATCCCAGAGTGAAGGGAGCCTCTGGGTTATGAATCTGTCCCTCCAGCATGTCCTATTTATTTCAGTGCTAAGGTTCAAGTCTCTCGAGCATGTAGCTCGATGGGATTTGGATTTTCTGAAGTGCAGCATGTCCATTAATTCCGGGTTGGACATGGCTTTATACGTCAGGCACAGATCGCCTCTGAACAAGCGGTATGTACTGAGTAGAGCTGGAGTTTCTTTAACCGGGCAGCATATGGCATCTATTTGAGCCCTTTGATCCTCTTGGCGAGGTACTTTTGGGGTCTTTCCAGTTGCTGCAGGTGTCTGGTAAGGTACATCCCAAAAGGGGCATTGTACTCAATTATGGGCCTGATGAGGGATGAGTAAAGAGGCACGATGACCTCCCCTGATCTAGATGTGAATCCCTTCATGATTAGGTGGGCTATATAAAATGTTTTTCTAACCACTTTGGCCATGTGGTTGTCAAATGAGAGATTGCTATCAACTTGGGTCCCCAGGTCCCTAATTACTTCTTCTGTACTTAATGGATTACCACCTATGTGGTAATTTGTGGGCACTTTGTTTTTGCCAAAGGGGATGACTATACACTTTTTGGCATTTAGCTTGAGGCCATGGCTCTGGCACCAGTTGTCTGTTTCTATGAGGCCCTTTGGGAGGATGCTTGTGTCAGCTGGAGAGTCGATTATGGCACCCAGTTTGCAGTCATCTGCGAACTTGGTCAGCCACAGTCCTTCTGTGTTGGCCTGTAACTCTGAGAAATATATACCGAACAAGAGAGGTCCCAGGACTGAGCCTTGTGGGACACCACTTGTAACTGGTTTGGAGTCTGACATGGCTCCAACAATTCTAACCATGTGGGTACTGTCCTTGAACCAGTTTGCAATCCATCTAGTGACATAGGGGTTTATATTTAAGCTGGTGAGCTTATCTATAATGCCCGAGTGGGATATTGTATCGAAGGCTTTTGCGAGGTCCAGGTAGGCTGTGTGGACCACCTTCCCCTCGTCAATGGCCTTGGTGACTGTTTCAAAGAAATCAACCAGGTTTAAGAGGCAGGATCTGCCCTTAACAAAGCTGAACTGGGTAGGATCCAGTGTCTGTAGGTCCCCAATATCTTTATTTATGAGGTCCATGATGATCCTTTCCATAGCTTTGCAGACAAGCTAGTCAGGCTTATGGGGCAATAGTTTCCAGGATCCGTTGAGGCACCACCTTTATGGAGAGGGACCACTTTTGCTGTACGCCACTCTTTGGGCACATATCCTGTAGTAAGGCTGAGTTTGAACAGTAGTTTTATGTTTGGGTTTAGCTCTTCTTGGAGTTCATGTAGGACGCAGCCCGGGACACCGTCTGGTCCCATTGATGCTGTGTTTGTTGCTTTGGAGAGGGCGGCTCTTACCTGAGCATCTGAGATGTCAGGGGGGCAGCACTCTGCTGGGATAGATATTTGCCCTTTTGGTGGGGACGGGGGGGGAGGGTTTGCGCTGAACCTGTCAGCTAGGATATTGGCAATGTCTGTGGGTTCGGTGTATTTTTTGTCATTTTGGACTAATTCTGAGCATATCTGGGAATTACCACCCAGGTTCCTAACATAACTAAAGAAAGCCTTGTGATTATCCTTAGTGTCCTGTGCAATTTTTCTCTCAAAGCTGGCCTTAGACAATTTTATGAGTGCCCGTAGTTTTTTGCTAATACTGATCAGTGATGCCTTCCCTTTTTGGGATTTTGCTCTATCATTTAGTAGCTTCCTCCTTCTATTGTATAGTTTGTTTATGGCTGAGGTCCACCAGACAGGACGTCTGCCTTTGGAGGATTGGGTCTTGGTTTTATTTGGGATCGCATGATCCATGCATTCCTGAAGGTGTTCATAGAATGCGTTTATAAAGGATTCTGCGGTCTTGGCCGTATTTTCCACAGGCCCGGGGGCTTTGAAGGATTCCACCTCGGTTTTGAGGAGTGTGAAATTTGCTTTAGAGAAGTTTTTCACTGTGGTTTTCTGGGCAGGGGGTGGGGTCGGGATGTGAATATCCACTGAGATTAGTTTATGGTCTGATCTTACCAGTGAGGGATACACTTCTGGTCTGGAGCATAGAGTCCCCATGTTGGTGATAATCAGGTCCAGTATGTTTTCCTCTCTTGTGGGAGTGGTAACAAGTTGTTCCATAGCATTTGAGTTTATAAATTCTAGGAAACTTTGGGCTAGGGTGTTGGAGCTAGAGTAATGCTCCCAGCCTATGTTTGGGTAGTTGAAGTCGCCCAACATAATGGTGTTTGGAGAGACCTTCATATTTTCCAGTGTTCTCAGGAAGGCCGAGTGGGGTTCCTGGGTTTGGGAGGGTGGTCTGTAGCAGGCTATAAACTGGAAGGCAGTATTACCCACTGTTAGTTGCACATGGATAGTCTCTGATGCTTCGTGCTTTGCCACCAACCTGGAGGTGTGGGTATCTTTGATGAATATCGATACTCCCTCTCCTTTTGTGGTTCAGTCCAAGTTTTGGGGCCGAAAAGCATGGTATGAGGTATAACCTGGTAGTGCTGGGGTGCCCTCGGGAGCCCTGAACCAGGTTTCTGTTACTGCACAGATATCGATGTTTTCCATGCTAAGGAGAGTTTCGAGTGTGTGCATCTTGAGGTTTAGACTTCTGGCATTGAGTAGCATTACTCTTAGTTTCTTATCCCTTGTGATACCTATGGAGGTGGGTTTGTCTTTTGAGCCTTGCCTAAAAAAGGTACTATGGGGGTAGCAAGAGCCTTTGCCAATATCCGAAAGCCCAGGGGTGACAGGAGCAAGCCGTCCCTAGCGAAGCATCGTGGCTTGTCGAGCATATCATCCCAAGCTGACAGGCATTGGATCCCCTTTGAATGACACCAGTACTTAAGCCAATTGTTGAAATTGATCATCTTGTCTTCATATTGTGGCATCATTCTTGGTGAGGGTAAGATGCTACTCAAGGTCAGGATCATACCGGCCTGGGCTACATGCTCATAGAGCTCCTCTATGTCTCTTTTCATGTAGTCCAGGGAGGTACGGCTCAGGTCATTCACACCAGCATGGACAATGACTGAGTCATATTTGTACTTGCCTTGGAGTGACCTGAGTGCTTGTGTTATGTGGCAGATCCTAGCACTTGACAGGCTGCTCACCGTGACCCTCTCCTTGTTCAGCCTGGTGAGTGGGACGTCAGTGTGCCTGACGATAGAATCACCTATTACAAGTGTATCAGGTGTGTTGTTTAGTCTTAAGGGCTGTGACTGTTCGGCACACTGGCTTTGTGAGATATGTGTTGCCTGTGTTTTGTTTTGGGGTAGCGGTTGCTTGGGTGTCTGCTTTGGAGGTCTCCACTGCTTAGGCAGATCTTTATTTAGAGCTTCTGAGTATGTTTTTGTGTGATTATGTGTTTGGTTTGCTGTCGTGGTAGGTCTATGTGAGACTGGAATTGTAGTGAGTGTGGTTTCCTTCTTCTCCTGACTGGTTATGCCAGTACTGAGTTGAGAGAGCTTAGCCTCCAGTTTGGCTATATGGTTGCATCTCTCACATGTGTTGGAATTTGTTGGGAGGAGGAGAGGGTTGTCTGTGTACATGAGGCAATTGTAACATTGCCTCAAGATTCCCAGATTCACCAGCTGGACCGGAGAGGAGATTGACAACTGACCTTTGGACATGCTAGAATAATATTGGGAATTCCTTTATAATTGAAAACAAGGGCCAGTGGGGAGTGAGGGTGTAGTGCTTTTAATTTTTAGTGCTGACTTATATAATTGCTTTAGTGAGCAAGTGCCAGGTAACTTAAGTGCAATGTGTTACAGGTAACTTAAATGCAAAAACGACAAACAGTAACTTTCTTTCAAGTGAAACAAGGAAATAAGTACAGTAAGCAATGCAGATATCACTAGTGATCCACAGAAGTGCTGAGAAGCTGTGTATTAGGTGGAATTAGCATTCCAGGGAAATAACAAGCAAACAAACAACAAGCATATAAATAAAGCTAGATTCAGCAGGCCTGGATCTAGTCTATGCTACAGCAAACAAGGTGTACCAATTTCAGTAAGATACAGTTCAAATATTCAGGCACTATAAACCTTTAACCAGAAATTCCCAGCTCAGAAGGGCAGAGTCCAGCCTCTTCTCCCACAAGAGTGCAGACCACGAACCTTCTTAATGTAAAATAACTGGCCTGAAGCCCAAGTGCTTAAACCAGAACTAATACACTTTAAGAATAACAGACACTGGGCTCTCAATCAGCAGTTCCCAACTTAGAAGGATGAAAGCTACCTGTCCTGCCACCACAGTGCATGCCACAAACCTTCCTAATGTAAAATAGGAGCTTACAAGCTACAAGGCGTGTCATAAGTATTGACGTACCTTACTTTTCTATTTTTATTATATTCTGGCTTTGCTCAACTATAGAGATCAGTATACTACAGTTTCCATGTGACTCTGACATATATTTAATAGTTTGTACTTAACGTGAAGGCCAGAACACACATAAAATATTGGGATCCTCTACCTAACGCAGAAGAATAAACCCAAAGAGCAAGTCATCTGACTCCTCTTCCTCATCTCATTATGTTCCTGTAACATGACCTAGTAGGAGGGAGTACATAACCTCACATTTAGTGGGAGAAACCTCACCTCCACAAATAAGCAAAGCCAGTGACTAAGTTTCAGAACATACAGAAGGTTATCTACATGAAGAGGTACTTTCACTGTCTTAAGGCTATGGAGAAGAGGGTTTTATGAATTGCTCTTCATCCTATTACTTTTCAGTCAGTCATCCTGCGTCTTACACTTTCTTGTATACATCTGAAGAAGAAGAAAGTTTTCCAGATCCAGCATCAGATAAAAAGATATAGATAAAATAGTTCTTGCATTAGAAGTCTTATTTTTAACTGTCTTATATTTTTGTTTTTGCCAGTTATAAAACTAGACGGAAGGTATCACAGGCATGCGGAAATTCTTGACATTGCCAATAACATGTATATCAATGAAATAACCAGTACAACCAATCCCCCAGAGAACAAGAGTCAGTAGTGATGCAGCAGTAAGTAAGTTAGCTTGAGGATATCAAAAATGAAAGCTCATTCGGTGCTATATTAATAACATGGCATTTCAAGTGAGGAGGTCTTTCCTCGTAGACAAGAAAATGCTCTCTTTTTCAGTCATACATACAAAAGCACTTATTGAGGTTAGACCACAACTTATGGCCTAATATTTCTTGCAAGTTCTCCCATGACAACAGACCTTGATTTATGAAAGGTCACCATGATCTAAGTGATAATTTTTCTCTATTTCACCAAGTTTTGTCAAAAAAAAGATCTGAAGCAAACAAAGATTAAATAATACTTCTCAACTTAATGATATAAAATATGTATCCTTACTAAATGATTATATCACTACAGCCGTGTTTATCCTTGGTGAAAATAAACTTTCTCATGTTAATCAATCAGATAGTATCATACAGGTTAAGTTGATTGACAGGTTCCAAAAATGTAAAATACTCATGAGGTTAAGTTACCTCTGCAGATTACAAGTCTGGTGTAGATTCTTTACCTATTACAGCTAGGTTGTGAGAAGACAGGTAGAGAATGTTGGGAGGCATAGATCGCTGATATATAACTTTGGTATAAATATAAATTTAGGTCAGGGAAAAATCTTGCATGCATTTTTCTACACTGCATCCCAGTTAACCAAGATGTCAATTTCCTTAAGCAATGTTAGCCGATTTTTACAGACACGTGTGTCAGAGAACCACACAAAACATAAACTTGAGTTATAGAGACATGAGAGCTAATACCTTTTTGAGGGTAGTTCAACCAGACTGGTCCTGAAATTGGGATAGGATGAGCCAAGAGCTGCTAAGGTGGGTAAAACAGATCTGGTGAATAAGGAAAGGATCTGGTACAAAGTTGTTAACTCTATACCTAAGAACAACTTGCAATTCTAAATAAGCCCTCTCAGCCATCACACTTCAGTATACTGTCACCCGTACTAAACTGACATAACAATGACATTGACTAGGGTTGAGATCAACATAGAATCAACATAGCAGTTCATTGTTTGACTTAGGCTCTTATAGAGCACCAGTTCCAGAGGGTACCTCTCACTGTAGCTACGTATAACGAATGCAGCAACAACATCCATGATATGTTCCCTAGTACTCAAAAGTGACAGTCTCTGCTAGATCTCCTGGCATATAATGATGTGTCAAAGTTGAGCTTGTCTTGTGGCTCAGTATTGCCTGAATATCTTCCTGAATTACTCATTGAAGCATTAAACATAAACATATGGTGCCAAGCAAGCAAATTACAAGAAGTGTTCATTAGCTAATTTAAGTATGTTTTGATATTTTTGTTTATATTTAGCAACAGCTTCTCCTGCATCGAAGAGCGCCCTTTTTTGGTAAATATCACTTATTATATTTCTGTGTATTCAGATAAGATGCAGTCCTTTCAAAAGAGGGACAGGCAGGATGCAGATAATTAAAAAGAGGGCACTCAAGATGCAGGCAGTTCAAAAAAGGTTTATGCAGATAATTAAAAAGAGGACATGAGAAATTGTTTACTACCTGAACCAGAAGCAATAAATAGTACAACAATTATATAAATATACTTATATATATATATATATATATATAGAGAGAGAGAGAGAGAGAGAGAGGGAGAGAGAGAGAAAGAGAGAGGGAGAGCTATAGCTCTGATGTGCATGTTTTTGTGTTTACTTTTGCAACATCAAGTAATGTCCCCCTTAAGATACATTATCTTGGGATAAAAACATTGATTGGCAGTATCACTGAAGCCCACATCATGCAAATGGTCTCACCCTCCTGCAGGACCAATGGTAGCACTTGCATTGTCCTTAGGGTTGTTCACTTGGATATACTCAAGTTATAACGCAGAGGGACATTATGGGATGAGATGATACTGGTTGGCAATGTGTTCATCTCAAAATAGTGCAGCTCAGTGAGACTATGTTTATCACTCCAAAGGTAAACATAATCTAGAAACCAAAGTCTGATGGAGTAGAAGTCACCTTAACTGAGATGTTAGGACAGTTTGAAGTTTTAAACTGGATAGCATGGTAGAGACATATAGAATTATTATTTCATGAGGCACGTTGTGAATGTTATGAAATGAGATGATGTTGGTTGGCTTCCTGGCAGGTCAGTGCTTGACATTTAAAAGGTAAACATATTCTGGCAGGTCATTTTTAAAGATATGGTAAGGCACAGTTTTTGATGTTTTAAAGTAGAAAGTATGGAAGAGAAATAAGGAAGTATTATTTCATGAAGCATATGGTGAATGACTGCAGACACACCTGAAATAGTAGCAGAATCAAGTGCAGTAACAGAGTTTAACAAGATTTAAGACTTAACAGGTAAATATGTTTGGGTTGAAGGAAATGAAACAAGCTGTTGTTTAAATAATGTCTACAGTTCATTCAACAAAGAAGGAAAAAGGCAGATGTAGTGACCCACATGGTCCAAATTTGCCATCAGAATTGCAGTTAATATTTTGAAATACTTCTTGGATTAAGTTTTTTTTTTTTAAGTCAGACACATTGAGAGGTATTAGTGACATGAATATAGGGGAATTGCACTCTTCACTTGCAAACCTCATCTAAAAGTAACAAAAGCAACAGGACAGTGAAAGTAATAAAGCAGTATTACAGAAATTCTTATACACTCATACAGTGTGATTGGGAATCTGAAATATTGCATTTTTTATCATTTAGTTCTTCCCCATTTTCAAAGCATCAGCTATTAAAATGTATAAGTTTGCTTTGAAGCTTCTGCATATCATAAGGGAATTTCAGAATAACAGGCAGTTTACAATCATCTTTAGAATTCATTAAGCAGAGTTCCTTATTATTGATTTGCATATAAACGAAGTGTATGCTGAGTAGCAGGCATCTTAGCACAGATCCTTGTGGTACCCCACTGGTTAATGTCATGCTCTGTGAGGACGTGCCAGCCACCCTCATAGGTCAGGTTGTGCCCCACAGCTAATTAGCTATACATCTTACTGCAGGGAAATCAGTTTGAATCACATTTACCTTGTTAATAATGTTTGCATGTGGCATGGTAACAAATGCCTTGGTGAGGTTGAGGTATGCTGTATGGACATTGCCTCAGATATGATTTGTCATTTTAATTCTTGTACACTAAGACGCTCATCGGTCACTCTTACTTGAACATCCTTCTTAATTTGTTGTATAACTCGAAAACCAAATTGATGTGTAGAATTGGTCAAAATATGCCTGTAAAGGGCATTTGTTGTTTCTTTCTTCTTAATATCTAGATTATGTTCGTAAATACAGTCCGTTAGTTTGAGAGATGTTTTACCAATGTAGTAAGATGGACATTGTAGACACTAGGCTAAGTACACAACATTAGAAGAAGTGCAATAAAAATGACCATTTACCTTATAGTCTATTCCTGTAATGATAACCTTGTCTGCCTCTATTATAGTTCTGCATTGTGAACAGTGTCCACATTTAAAGAAGAAGAAGACACAAGAATTAAAATGGCAAATCAGATTAAATGCATTGACCCCTCCTGGTTTAAACAATGGTTGCTAAATGATACCAGTTTTAAAATTAAGGAATTATATGTTGTAATTATTGTGTTAATTATGTGCATCTTATATATAATTTTATACATTGAACATCATGTGAATTTTATTTAGCCCTGATTGGTTTGAATATAAAAGTGTTGATTTTTGTAATTAAAATTGTTCTGAGGAAGTGCCATGGTGCAGAACAAAAGTGCTAAACCTTTGCTAGTGGCTCATTAAACGTAGTGTTTTAGCTTGAACAGATTCTTTATTACTTTTTATAATTTCTCCCTCTCCCCTAATAACTACCTCTAAAAACATTACTATAGACAAGAACTCTTTCTCTATCACCAGCCAAAACAATACCTCTCTTGAGATAGTACCCAGTGCCAAACTTTCAGGTGTCCTCATGGATGAACAGTTTAAGTTTGATATCCACATACAAAACAATATCAAGAAAACCCACCAGAAGCGTGGTATGCTTTACTGCCACAATCACTACCTCACTCCCTCTACTAAGTTTGTTCTTTCTACTACATACCTTATTCCTTCCCTTCTATATGGTGCCCCACTTCTTACTAACCTGCAAGCTTCACTAAAGGCAAAACTGTCTTCCTGCTACAATAACAATTTCCAAGTTTGCTACAGGCTACAAATCCTTCAGCCACCACTGCAATGCCCTTCACAAAGTAAATTGGCTAGAGCTCCCCAATTATCTTATCTGTACTCAACTCACTCAAGCTCACAAACTTATCTTCCATCCATCTCTCTGTCCCTCTCTTGCCTCTTCTCTCAAAATGCATCTACCAGATAGACTTCTGAGATCCAATAACCCGAATCTGATTGAACTACACAATCCTGCTTGTCCACCAGGCAAACAACTACTATCCTTCTCTCTAGCGTGGCTCTGGAACTCCCGGCCACCTCTCATTCGCACCACCCATAACCAGTCTACCTTTAAAACCCCACTCCATTCCCATCTCATATCCCTCTGGGAATGCTCCTGTTCTCGCCCCGCGTAACTCCCTTTAGCATTATACCCTGTTTTCCACTCCTCCTCCCTCTCTCTTCTCATACCTCTCGCTAACCTACCACAAACTCTTACCACCCTCTCTTCCCTTCTCTTTACATTCCACGTACACTACCGCTTCGTACTACTCTCTATCTCTTCTTACTGCAACACTCCCGCCTCTGTACCCCTGATATATCCAATCACATGATTCATCTGCAAACCTCCTTCACCTCTACTGCTGTATTCCCACTGTACAAACAAACGTATTTGTAAATATGTACTAACAATCTTTTTCAGAATTCAGATTTTTTTTTTAAATTCTTCTTTTTCCTGTAAATGTATTTTAATACTGTATTACTCATTTGTTATGGATATTTTCTAAATTGCATAAGGTCTTACATCTTTATAATGTCTTACGTCTAAATAATGTCTGTATTTTACTACTGTATTGTCCATTTGTTATGGATTTTTCAAAATTGTATAATTTCTTAAAGAGCTTTTCTCCCGGGACTCCATTGAAAACGGGCTCTTCTCGGCCCAGTGGACTATCCTGGTAAACAAACTGTAAATAAAAAAATTCTGTATTCAATGCCCCTCATTTGCAGCTGTTACTTAATTAGTATATAATCATGCAGCCATTCTTGTACCCCGCAAACTCTCTATTTTTCCGCTAATGTGACATTACTACTCATGCCTCGGAATCACCACATCCCTACACATTACCACTCTTTGCACTATTTTGATCCATGCAATGTGCTAACTCAGTGAATATTGACCACTGTATGTGTAGGGATACACAACAAATTGCATTAAGAAATGTAATGTAATACATGAAAGAGTATGAAGTTTAAATATCTTCCTGTATGCCAAAGCAAAGAATCTACTTGTACTTCTTGCCATTTTCATTCATGTATTCATGCATGATTATACATATGTTACTGACAAAGCAAAGTATTGTTTATGAATGCTATACTGAAGCAATCAACTTTTTTAGCCTGAGCCAGTGTCTGAAAGCAATGTTTAATCCATCTGCTGAGATCAGCTCATGCATCTTTACCTTTGGGCAAAATAAGTGTAACTTTTATGAAACTGCATGTTATCTGACCAAATTACATGACTATAATACCACTTCTAAAATATAGAAACATTAGTGGATCTAAACCATTAGAAAACATTTCTTTCAGTTACACTTCTGTCAGTTTTTCTATTTTATTTATTTATTTTTTTCAGAAAAGGTGTGGGGTCATAATCATTGCAGCTCAAACAATATGTTTTAACTCATTGCCTATTGGGTAACTAGTTGTCTCCCTCTACACATGACAGCCATGATTTTGGTGGATGTTGCCTATGAAAAATGTGAAAAATGGCAAATCTCATTATTTTTTAGAAGAAACAATATTTTCTATCTTTCCTGTAAATATTTCAGAAAATGTTGATATATCTAAAACATGGTTGTTGTTGGGTCTTTTGGCTTTTCCCGGTTAGGGGTTGCCACAGCGGAACTCTGGTCCGCTAATGACTGGCAGTAGATTTTTACATGCCAAGTTGCCAGCTCTGACGCACAACCTTCAACGAAGGTATGCCCATTCACACATGTCTCCACGCAGAAGACGCTCTAGCTGAGAATCGAACCGGTTAGTGTCTTACTGTGAGGCGACAATGCTACCGCAGCACCACCACCGCAGTCTATATATCTAAAACATGGTGATTTCACATAAAAAGGTAGAAAAAAAAACATTCTACATATCTTAGTTTGCTAATAAACTAAAAAGAAGAATATGGTACGCATGTGGGCATGATTTCTACTTCAAAATTTCATGCTTCGATAAAAAATGCTTCACTTTGAGCATGTGAATAAGACACTTACTGTACTGGTATTCTTTGAACCTCTTAACCAGAAGACAACACCAGCACCACAAACAAAATTAATGTTTGGATACAAGTACATTTAGAAGACTTATTAAAAGCTTCTGGGAAAATAATAACAGAACAAAGCAGCATTCATAACACAGCAATATTTATTACGAGCTAATAAACTTCACTGTATTCAACATATTTACAGGAGCAGATATTCTTTGACCCAAGTATATCATGATATCATGGAAGGTCAGATGGTAGAGTTATATGGTCAATAATGATGTTGTCAGAGAAAAAAGCAAGGTAGATGTGCACTTGGTAAAGCAGAAAATAAGGCTTTTAAGATGGCATTTAGTATCTTTTATTGCAAAGAAGGCATTTCAAGACATAGCTGTAATGAATTCAACCTATTGGGTACATTAGTTTGACAAAAAAGATGCGTCTGCTAGAACTGAAAGAATTTACTGATTATGAAGAGGACAGGTGTTTTTAATGGGTTCATATTATATGATCGAATGCTAGAAATAGCAAATGATCTATAATCAAGCCCAAATGCATGAAACCACAGAATGTCAAAGGAACGGATCAGCGAATTTTTTCTCAGGGAAAAATGTTGCTGATCCAAAAAAAAAATGTACAGGCAACATAAAGTGTGTGTGGGGGGGCTGTGCCCCCCACACCCCCACCTTAAATATACCAACTCCGAGATTGCACCACAGTGAAGAAAACAGCAAAGTCTGGAGAAGAGCCCAGTGAATTTTTCCCATGGGAAAATATTTGCTAATCGGTTCCTGTGATATTCTGTGGTTTTGCGCATTTGGGTTCAACAAATGAGAGTTGGCTATTTCGAGCATTCACTTATGTAATAGAAACCTGTTTTTAATAAGGCATAAATGCACAATGAAACAATGAATACGAATATCACCTACTATGTTTGTAACTATATGTTTAAAGAAAAAAGAGAGAAAGAGAAGGAGAAAGAGAGAAGAGGCAGAACCAAGTTAGTAAACACCGATAAACTGCAAAATGAGATGGCCTGCCGATCACCAAATATCTCCTATGTCTCTATTACTCTCCAACATTAAGATCCATAACTGTGCATTTTTGATACCATTTTTAACTGAATCCCTCACCATATTCTACAAAAATGGTTACATTTCTCACAGTCTGAAGCACTTTCTTCTGGACATGAAAATAAATAAGCACACTAAAATATCTTATCTCAGATCTACTTTAATACAAATATAACTAACACAAACATATGACGGAGAAAAGAAATATCAAAGAGGTATAGGGCTCTTGCAAAGCCTGTCATAAGGATGTTTGACTGTTATACCGTGTGTACCACATCAATAATATCTTAACAAGTGCTGCTGGCAGAATGAAAATGTCAACCAATATTTCATTCATGGATAACGGAGTGTTAATAGCGGCACATGCCAGCCAAAGAAATGAGCAAATGTGCAGCCATTTGCCTGACACAGCCTAAGCTGTCATGGCCTATTAAAGCCAGTTTATGTGTGCATGTTGAATTTGATGAATATGTATGTGACCTGTTTCACAGCCATCACTCATAGCATTGTAGGCCCCTATGGCACAAAAACAGCACCTCTCATTAAATTCTGCTTGAATGAAGAGAATACTGGGTTCAGATTTCCAAATAAGTTTCTTCTATAAATATGTTTCTCCTACTGAGAATGTCAAGGACTAAAATAATTAATCATAACAATTCCAGAGATAAAAAAAATAAGGCTTAATGTTATTTAGTGGTATGACATCAAACATAATATAGATTTTATATGTACGCCCAGTATACATAAAACAAACACACACACACACACACACACACACACACACGCAAACCTGTGTGTGTGTGTTTGTGTGCGTGCATGCATTCATGCATATGTGTGTGTGTGTGTGTGTGTGTGTGTGTGTGTGTGTGTGTGTGTGTGTGTGTGTATGTGTGTGTGTGTATGTATGTATGTATGTGTGTGTGTGTGTGTGTGTGTGTGTGTGTGTACATACATATATATATATGTGTGTGTGTGTGTGTGTGTGTGTGTGTGTGTGTGTGTGTGTGTGTGTGTGTGTGTGTGTGTGTATGTATGTATGTATGTGTGTGTATATATATATATATATATATATGTGTGTGTGTGTGTGTGTGTGTGTGTGTGTGTGTGCGTGTGGGTGTTTGTGTGTGTGGGTGTATGTGTGTGTAAATATATCTATATTCATCTATCTATACATATACATTTTAAAAGTGAGTGCCCAAATCCTTCTCTTTCATTTAGTTTGTAAATATGTGCTAATATTTTCTTGCTTAATTATTATTATATTTTGCTTGAGAATTTTATAACCCACTGATTTTCAGAAGCATTAAATCTTTTATCTATATAAAATATTTTATCATATCAGCCATTTTTATAAAAACTGATGCCTTTCTGGGATATTGGTTGATGTGAAAATAAAAATAACGATTTCTAATATACAGCAGCACCAAATCAGATTTTTTGTGCCTCATTTTTTTACATTTGCAGAATACAGCTGTTTTTGTATTGCATGATTCACAAAGTGAGAAAATAGTAAATGGGTAGCCTGGTTCATACACTTCAGACAAATAAATCTGAATAAGCGACCTCCTGATAAATGGCACAGTACTACTAAATGAAATATTTTAACAGTGTTATTTTCAGGATTAAGATTAGATCTATTTTAGCACATATGTTACAGTACAATGTGTTAAGCTGTGCTGCAAATCTAAGAAAACATTCATATGATTCTCCTACTTTGTCTTGCTACTACTTTTTCAAAATTACATTCTTTGAAAAAATTGTCTTCCATTGTTTCTGGAGTGTTTTTTTCTAAACATTGTAAGGCAACACTTCTGTGCTGTTAATTGCGCACCTAATTCTTTATCTATCAGTAGCGTTGTCGCCTCACAGTGAGACGTTGTCCCTTTCGATTCTCAGCTAGATCGTCTTCTGTGTGGAGACATGCGTGAATGGGCGTACCTTCATTGAAGGTTGTGCGCCAGGGCTGGCAACTCGGCACGTAAAAATCTACTGCCAGTCATTAACAGACCGGAGTTCCACTGTGGTGACCCCTAATCGGGAAAAGCCGAAAGACACAGCAACAACAACAACAGCAACAACATTACTGCTGAGGTAGCTCTGCAATATCAACAACACCTATGCAACATTGATTGAATTATACAAATAACATTTCTATATATAAAATGGATCTATTATGAAAACAAACATTTTAAAATTAGCAAATACAGATAGTAACATGGCTGAGACAAATTCCTCAGTAGTAGCAAGATTCATCAAGAGGGAGATATTTGCCATGGAAATGATGTAACAGTTTAATGTATCAATTAGATGGTAGTCTCAGTGACAAAAGATAAATGTATCTATACTCAGATATGCTAATGAATCTCCATTGTAGTTTATTTCCATTTAGTTGGTGCAGCAAATTTAAGGGAACTTGAGAAAGCATACATTAGAAATAAGGTAGGCATAGCTAAATAAATGTAAATGGTAATTAAGGAAAAACATAATGAAATGGATGGCTTAATTAAGACTAGTTGCCCTTCACAGCCTTTTACAGGGAAAGATAAAATAGTAAAGTGGACATGGAAGTAAAGCTGACTTATCATTTTAGTTTAGGAAAAGCATTGCAATGTTCAGCCATCATGGGAATATAGATAGAAAGGGGAGAGATAGAAAAGGTAAAGCACAAATGATCCCACACCTCTGTGAGTAACGTAATTGATTTTACACTGGTTGTCTTGTATTATATGTCAGCTGCCTGTTGATAAAAGTAAATTAAAATGGCAGTTTTTGCAGGCTAAGTTCCAGTCTAGGTGGACTGACAATCCTAGCCTATGAGTTAAAATATATGGTAATCTTACTATTTCTAGAAAAAGAAATAAAAGTACTGTCCAGGCTGCCTGGGAGAGAACTGTAGTCCACAAAAAAGACAACCAAGGAGAAAAATAATGTATCTCATTTGAAAAGAAACACATGATCAGTCAGTCACCACATTTCCTCCATTGAATGAATGCTTGGTCATTGATGGAAAAAATTGTGAATGTTATATAGTTGTGTTTTCTGTGAGTGTGTCAAGGGGCAGACATTGCAGACACTTGTGATTATGGGTAGTTCATAGAGTCTGATGTAAAGAACAGATTATGAGGCAGACATTTGAATGAAGAAAGGGTGAGGGCATGTTTAGCTTGTATAGACATAATGAAACCAAGCTACCCAAATAGAATGATGAAGGATCTAATTATGTTAGGAAACATCTGAGACTAAGATGATCAGTGAATTGAAATAAAAGTGGTTGAGATATGATATTTATGACTTTGGTGTTCAGACAAGGTACTAAATGTCTGAACTTGGCTGATCAGGTGCATGCATTGAACTTATCTTGGACCATGTTGAGTATAGTGCTTGGAGGCAGTTCTAACAGGGCCATGTCAAACACAAATACCCCAGCCATGTCCAGAGAAGTTAAGGTAAACTTGAAAAAAATTGAGAGAGATTAATTATTTAATGTATGGATTCCTGAATCTTGTATGTTACAAGTCAGGTGGTTCAGCTCAAACCATTTCTATTCCATGTACACTGTACTATATGCATCCTCACTGGAGAGTGGTAGGTTAATGAGGAGATCCAGTGAGGATGCATACAGTACAGTGTACATGGTATAGAAATGGTTTGAGCTGAACCATTTCAATGCATAATCATGACTAAGCTGAACACCTCCTTGAAATAAATTTTAATCACACAGACTAAAATTCCAATTAATGAAAGTGTTATATTCATTTCCAAATGTTCATTAAAGTCTAATCTATGCTAGAAGTTTATGGAACACATAATATGTAAGCCAGAATAATAGCAGCTGTGGAATGGATTACATGTGGCAGAACAAGGTGACATAATATTTAGAGGAATTTGTGATTATTAGGATGTAAATGCTGACATAATTGAAAACAGGATCTGGCCTCACTTACATGCGAATCCGAGGGGTTCCAGTCAATAGTGCCTCAAGTTAGGCTGGGGATCTATATGTTAAGTATATAAAGGCCGTATTGACCAAGCAACAAGAGAAATGGATCAAATTGTACAACAACCTTGCGTAGCTAATTAGGGAGAGCGAGAGAGAGAGACAGAAAAAAGACAACACAAGCTTTATGGGACATAATGACAGCAAGTCAAACAGATCTCTGCAAGTGCTTTTTGTTTGTTTGTTTATTTATTTATGTATTTATTGACATGATTTCCAGGAAATTCTGACTGGGTAGCAGCTATTTTTTTAGTGCAGGCGTGGGAAGAGATGCTCTGAATTATTATAAAACATTTTAAGAAAAATAATTTTACAGTCTTAAAAAATAATACAAGAAACAAATATAGTTTAAACAATTATACCAGATTATACATAATATGAAAACGTCAGTTAAGAATAAGTACAATTTATATGATAATGATTTAATAGTTAGAGAAGTTTTTGCCAGTTTGTAGTGGAATTAAAGGTAAGTTTGTATAATACAAACAAGAATCGCAATATGAAGTGAAAGAAAAGCAGGCTTATGCTATATTTAGACAGAAAGCCAGGGGAGAGCAATTAATTGAATAAGGAAGTGAATGAAGAAGGGGAGTAAGGAAATGTAAGGTATGAAAACGTACTTGGCCACATTTAGGGATATAGTTTATCCTGGTACTGAGTAAAAGCAGAGCCATCTTTTGGCTAGTAAGTCTTTTGGAATGGCTTTGAAAGATGGGAGAAATGGTACTGACCTGGTGAACAGAGATAAGGAATTCCAGGCCTTAGTGAAATGTTTCGAGTACAGGCAATGTCCAATAGATTTGATAGGTTTGCAGACAGATAGTAGTTTTTGCTCATTATATATTAATGGCTGACTAGGAACATAGTTGTGTTGAGTGTTATTTAGTACTTGACAAGCAGATGGATTCTGGATAATTTTATAGGTGGTAAGAAGTTATGTATAGACATTTTATGGATTCTGGATAGTTTTATAGGTGGTAAGAAGCTATGTATAGACATTTTATGGATTCTGGATAATTTTATAGGTGGTAAGAAGCTATGTGTAGATATTTTATGGATTCTGGATAATTGTATAGGTGGTAAGAAGCTCTGTATAGATATTTTATGGATTCTGGATAGTTTTATAGGTGGTAGGAAGCTGTGTATAGACATTTTATGGATTCTGGATAATTTTATAGCTGGTAAGAAGCCATGTATAGACATTTTATGGAATCTGGATAATTTTATAGGTGGAAAGAAGCTGTGTATAAACATTTTATGGATTCTGGAAAATTTTATAGGAGATAAGAAGCTGTGTGTAGACATTTTATGGATTCTGGATAATTTTATAGCTGGTAAGAAGCCATGTATAGACATTTTATGGAATCTGGATAATTTTATAGGTGGAAAGAAGCTGTGTATAAACATTTTATGGATTCTGGAAAATTTTATAGGTGGTAAGAAGCTGTGTATAGATATTTTATGGATTCTGGATAACTGTATATGTGGTAAGAAGCTATGTATAGACGTTTTATGGATTCTGAATAATTTTACAGGTGGTAAGAAGCTATGTGTAGATATTTTATGGATTCTGGATAATTATATAGGTGGCAAGAAGGATAATTTTATAGGTGGTAAGAAACTATGTATAGACATTTTATGGAATCTGGATAATTTTATAGGTGGAAAGAAGCTGTGTATAAACATTTTATGGATTCTGGAAAATTGTATAGGAGGTAAGAAGCTGTGTGTAGACATTTTATGGATTCTACATAATGTTATAGGAGGTAAGAAGCTGTGTATAGACAGTTTATGGATTCTGGATAATTTTATATGTAGTAAGAAGCTGTGTATAGACATTTTTATGGATTCTGGATAATTTTATAGGAGGTAAGACATTGTGTATAGACATTGTATGGATTCTGGAACATTTTAAAGGAGGTGAGGAGCTGTGTATAGACATTTTATGTATTCTGGATAATTTTATAGGTGGTAAGAAGCTGTCTATAGACATTTTACAGATTCTGGATAATTTTAAATGTGGTAAGGAGCTGTGTATAGACATTTTATGGATTCTCTATAATTATGTAGGAGATAAGAAGCTGTGTATATACATTTTATGGATTCTAGATAATTTTATAGGATGTAAGAAGCTGTGTATAGACATTTTATGGATTCGGGATAATTTTACAGGTGGTAAGAAGCTGTGTATAGAAATTTTTTGGATTCTGGATCATTTTAAAGCTGGTAAGGGGCAGTGTATAGACATTCTATGGATTCTGGATAATTCTATAGGTGGTAAGAAGCTGTGTATAGACATTTTATGGATTCTAGACAATTGTATAGGAGGTAAGAAGCTGTGTATAGACATTTTATGGATTCTGGATAATTTTATAGGAGGTGAGGATCTGTTTATAGACATTTTATGGATTCTGGATAATTTTATAGGTGGTAAGAAGCTGTGTATAGACATTTTATGGATTCTGGATAATTTTGAAGGTGGTAAGAAGCTGTGTATAGACATTTTATGGATTCTGGATAATGTTAAAGGTGGTAAGAAGCAGTGTATAGACATTTTATGGATTCTAGATAATTTTATAGGAGGTAAGACACTTTGTATTGACATTTTATGTATTCTGGATAATTTTATAGAAGGTAAGACACTGTGTATAGGCATTCTATGGATTCTGGATAATTTTATAGGTGGTAAGAAGCTGTGTATAGATATTTTATGGATTCTGGATAATTTTATAGGTGGTAAGAAGCTGTGTATAGACATTTTATGAATTCTGGATAATTTTATAGGTGGTAAGAAGCTGTGTATAGACATTTTCTGGAGTCCGGATAATATTATAGGTGGTAAAAAGCTGTGTATAGACATTTAATGGATTCTGGAAAATTGTATAGAAGGTAAGAAGCTGTGTGTAGACATTTTTGTATTCTGCATAATGTTATAGGAGGTAAGAAGCTGTGTACAGACATTTTATGGATTGTGTATAATTTTATAGGAGGTGAGGAGCTATGTATAGACATTTTATGGTTTTTGGATAATTTTATAGGTGGTAAGAAGATGTGTATAGACATTTTATGGATTCTGCATAATTATTAAGGTGGTAAGAAGCTGTGTGTAGACATTTTATGGATTCTGTATAATTTTATAGGAGGTAAGAAGCTGTCTATAGACATTTTATGGATTCTAGATCATTTTATAGGAGGTAAGACGCTGTGTATCAACATTTTATTGATTGTGGATATTTTTTTTAGGTGGTAAGAAGCTGTGTATAGACATTTTATGGATTCTGGATAATTGTATAGGTGGTAAGAAGCTGTGTATAGACATTTTATGGATTCTGGAAAATGTTATAGGAGGTAAGAAGCTGTGTGTAGACATTTTATGAATTCTACATAATGTTATGGGAGGTAATAAGCTGTGTATAGACATTTTATGGATTTTGGATAATTTTATAGGTGGTAAGAAGCTGTGCATAGACATTGTATGGATTCTGGATAATTTTATAGCTGGTAAGAAGCCATGTATAGACATTTTATGGAATCTGGATAATTTTATAGGTGGAAAGAAGCTGTGTATAAACATTTTATGGATTCTGGATAATTTTATAGGAGGTAAGAAGCTGTGTATAGAAATGTTATGGATTCTGGATAATTTTATAGGAGGTGAGGAGCTGTGTATAGACATTTTATGGATTCTGGATAATTTTATAGGTGGAAAGAAGCTGTGTATAAACATTTTATGGATTCTGGAAAATTTTATAGGTGGTAAGAATCTGTGTATAGACATTTTATGGATTCTGGATAATTGTATAGAAGGTAAGAAGCTGTGTGTAGACATTTTTGTATTCTGCATAATGTTATAGGAGGTAAGAAGCTGTGTATAGACATTTTATGGATTGTGGATAATTTTATAGGAGGTGAGGAGCTGTGTATAGACATTTTATGGTTTTTGGATAATTTTATAGGTGGTAAGAAGATGTGTATAGACATTTTATGGATTCTGCATAATTATTAAGGTGGTAAGAAGCTGTGTGCAAACATTTTATGGATTCTGTATAATTTATAGGAGTTAAGAAGCTGTCTATAGACATTTGATGGATTCTAGATCATTTTATAGGAGGTAAGACGCTGTGTATCAACATTTTATTGATTCTGGATATTTGTTTAGGTGGTAAGAAGCTGTGTATAGACATTTTATGGATTCTGGATAATTGTATAGGTGGTAAGAAGCTGTGTATAGACATTTTATGGATTCTGGAAAATTTTATAGGAGGTAAGAAGCTGTGTGTAGACATTTTATGAATTCTGCATAATGTTATGGGAGGTAATAAGCTGTGCATAGACATTTTATGGATTCTGGATAATTTTATAGATGGTAAGAAGCTGTGCATAGACATTGTATGGATTCTGGATAATTTTATAGGAAGTAAGAAGCTGTTTATAGACATTTTATGGATTCTGGATAATTTTACAGGAGATAAGACACGTTGTATAGATATTTTATGGATTCTGGGTAATTTTATAGGTGGTAAAATGCTGTGTATAGACATTTTAGTGCTTGATTATGGAGGGTTCTGAAAGGGTCTTTGCTGCAAAATTAGCAACTGTGTAATAGAATTGTTCAAGTTTTGATTTGTGTTATTCCTGTAATTACTAATGATGTGAGCACCATAATGAAGTGGGGAAGAGATAAGTAGTGGCAAGTGTAGCTTTAGTTGCGTTGTGAAGGTTTCCCAGTCCAGGTTAGGCAGAGTCCCTCATTGACTCTCTTCAAGAGGAATTTTGATGAGTGGATGGGAGATTGTAGGTTTACCCTGGGTATCACTTCTGTGTCACTGTTAGACAGAGGCATAGTATACTAACCTCGAAAAAGGGCATAGCAAAATTAATTTAAAATGGGTGGCGAAAGCCAAACATACTCTGTCTAGGCTTATAAATGCCCTAGGGCAGATAGCCTAGTATGAACCTATGAACCTATTTCTGCAAGGATTTATAAAGGCTTAGTAGTGGTAACTAATGTGCATCTAGCTGACGCTTAGGTTAATATGTTTTTAATTACTTTCCTATAGATCCAGTGATCATGGAGGATGTTGTTACCCACATATAGTTCTTCATAAAGAAGGTACCAGAATTCACTGATGTTAAACTGAGGCCTTATCTACTTGAGTTGGTGGCAACTGAAGAGGATATAAGTGATCCCACAGTACTTATCAAAAAGAATAGTGGGAGTTCTGTAATGCCCTGGCCAAATTTCCCCCTAGTAGTATAAATACCAACTTGTGCCTCCTCTGAAAAGAGGCTACTAGTCTAGTGGGACTAACCCAGTCAACAAAGGATAGATAAATGCTGTGACAGAGCCAAAGCAGATGCATATCAAGCTAGGTATAGTGTGGTATGAAAAAGGAAAACCAAGGAAATGCAGACCAACTTAAATTAGACCACAAAGTGAAAATAGAGGTGCCAGGCCCAAACCCTGAGCTGGATAGTGTGACATTAGCATCACAAGGAATTGCTCAGCAAATGGGGTATCTTCTCATTTCCAACCAGTTAGGTGAGGATGAAATATCCTGAATGTATAGTGGATAGTTTGGATACAGAAGGATAATATATTCAGAGACTGTGAGGTCCTTGCACTGCACAAAATGGTAAGTAAATAAACGAGAGGCAGACTCTCTACTCTCTACTCAGGCAGAACCCTCAAATAGAAAATGTACTACATGGCATATACCTTTTGATATGCAATGATCACACTATGAAAGGAATATCCAGGGTTAGAGACCATGCAGAAATGCAAAGCGTAGTGAAGAGCATATCTAAATTACTGAAAGAAACTGTACTGTCTAGACACCTCAGGAGGAGTACTGCAATACAATCTTGAAATATGCAGCAGCATCTTTGTTATACGTACCATGCTATACAGTAAAGGGTTGCACCAAACAGTGTAGAATTAGGTAACCATAAAGGCATTGCAGGTGCACTGAATCTGTCTCAACAATGGTCCATGTAGTCTGATTTGGGTGGTCAATGGCTATATACTTCATATCTTGACATTCTCATGGCCAAAGAATTTATGGGCTATGGAGGCAGATTGGAAGGAAGTTGCAATTTGCATCATAGAAACACCTATGCAGGCAACACATTGTGTTCTCCTCCTCTCTGAACCTCATGCCACACTGCAGATGGTGCAAATGACCCTGCAAGCTAACAAACACATTCACCATCTCCATCAAAGGTATCTCTACCTTGACCACTGACCCGCACATCCGTTAATTAATTCTTAGTATCATTGTCTTATCACAGACAGTCTTGTAGTCATGGTGTGCCACTTCATCCACTTCTGTTCCTATGCTGGGTATGTCACCTCAGTGTTGTGTATATTGGGGATACAGGTGGAGCCCATAAGGGCCTTACAGGTGCAGCCTGTTAGGCATGCACAGTAAGGCTGCGTGTGTCACCTCTAACACTTCAAAGGCTTCTCATATACTGAATGTATTCAACCCTTTTTTGTAGTATTGGAGATAATGCCACTGTGTCAACAGACTATGGCACATGCATTTTGGCATCATTGTTACTAACAGATGCCCTGCTGTCAGCCCCATGGCATCTTTTATTTCTGGACCCTCAACCAAAGGAACCAATGAAAGCGTGAACATGCATAAAATCACTTTCATCCCAGTTATATATGCCCCTGTAAACCCCTGCAGTGTGCATACTAATACTGATGAATATACCACTAATGCATGACTTGATAGACATAGCTCAACATTTAAATTGTACCAGACATTGGCCAGGGATGACTGGAAGAATAAATATGCTAGTGAGCCTTGTTCAAGCTTTCACATTGAATATGTAGTGGATTATGTATAGTGTACAGTGACGGACTTCCCTGACTGACACATGGGTGGCTGAGATGTCAGTCCAGCTCTCACATCCATGCCATCACAAGGTATGAAGCGCTTCTGCTCCTGGCCAGCAAGAGGCAGCAAATTCTTTTTGACCTTAATAAGCTACTTCTGCATTGGTGGTCCACTCTTTGTGGTGGAACTATCTGTTGCAACGTAACCTGCTTTTTCTTTTGCATAGAATATCACATTAGGAAGCCTTTGTAGCAGCTGTTGTGAAACATTTTATGTCCGCCCACAACATTCATATTCTGCATCAGTCCCTGCCAAAATTGGTCCTGATAATACGTATCTATGTTACCTTTGCCCAGGAAGGATGTGCCATCTGCATGGAGGTCCCACACTCCAAGTTCATTGTAACTACTCCAGTAGCTGCACATCTTTGTGCAAAATATGTCGTTCACTGAGTATGCATGATAAGTAGTGGGATGTACATAACTAGGGCTACATTCTCCCTGCTTTATGCACCTGTGCATGGCTCCTGTCATCAAAACTAGTACCAGGGCCTGCATGCAGACTTTTCCAGTCAAACAACACACATAGACATTTAGATACATAAATAAACAATTTTAATTTGATTAACAAATGCTTATGAGATGTGAATTTCATTGCTTATAATCTGTGAGACTAAGCACATTGAGAATGCTCTGTAGGATACAGATCAGGTGTATAAGATAACATATTATTTACTTATAATGTCAAGAGAAGAAAAAGAAGCAAATTAGGTAAGGTTAATTCCTCAGCCAAGAGTTGGACTGCCTCCAGCTAGTGATTATACAGATGTTCCTATCATGGCAAGCTATTTTTATGGAGTCAAAAAATAAGATAGAGGAAAACTGCTTCCTTGCTGTAAGCAAACTAAAAGGTAGAGGCAGTAATAATTTTATGAACTCTGATCAAACCCTGAGTTATGTATTGGCCCATTCCTGTTAAAGTATGTAGCAAACATAAGCATTTGGAGGAAATAAATTGGCAGTATAAGTCAAATGGCATTTTGTAGAATTAAATCTCATATTTAATTGCAGAATTTTGTCTGCATTGTGACTTGGTTAAGAGAAAACATGAATTGCTACTGACACTGACTGTCTGACAGTTCATACACTGGTCTTATATTGCTGAGTGCCAGTTGAGCTTACTTTCATACTGCTTTGCTTTATATAAGTTAATTCCAAATGCATGTTTGTTTTGTTAAATGGTTAATTGTTATTCTCTAGATATTAGAAAGTTAGCTCCACAAATGTTTGCAAAATCACTAATGGGTAGCTGAAGTGGTTGGTGTAAATGCAAACAGACATGGAAGAATACGTAAAATTTCCTGAATGGGATTTCTGTTGTATTCTCATTGACAAGTTAAAAGCTATGGTAGTCATCATATGCACGTACACATGTGTGCAAGCAATGTTGAATGGATGGAATTTTATTTATTTATGTATTTATTTATTTATTTATTTATTTATTCTGAACTCATTCACATGTATAGTACCTCTTTTGGATACTTTCTTTTGGCATACCTGACTCTTAATGGCATCATGGCATATTTATTGCTGCATTCATTAAGTAAGTAACTTACCATTTAATAAGAGATGGCATATGGAAGGTAAGGTATAGGAAAAAAACATAAAGCTGTTAATATACAAAGTAAATCATGCAGTACAGTTGAGAAATTCACATTACTTCTTACCTGTTATTCATATTTGCATGTATTTATTTTATTTTTATTTATTTATTTAACATTTGTTGACCGGGAAAGTCTGACTAGGTTCCACAGATCCTGTTTTCAGTGGAGGCCCAGGGAGAAATGCTCCAGAAGCATGTCTTTAGAATGTGGGAGGAAACCGGAGTACCTGGAGGAAACACACGCGAACGCAGGGAGAACATGCAAACTCCGCACAGAAGGCACCCCAGCCGAGAATCGAACCAGAGAACCTTTTGTTGTGAGGTGACAGCATTAACTGCTGCACCACTGAGCCGCCCAATTATTAATTAAGTATTATTAATATTTTCATAACCTGAGCGAGCTACAAATTATTGAGGAGGCCAGAATCTATCTGTGTTGTAGATGTTGCAAACTGTTTGCCAGCAATTATGAATATGTGCAATATTCCCATAGCTACAATTAGTATTTCCACAATTTGCAACTAGCTGTCTTACAATCTGTAGGATAACATTAGGTAAGACCTTAAATGCTGATGGAGAAAATTATCACTCATACACTGTAAATTGCACTGTTTAAGAGATATTCCATTCATACTGGTAATTATGTAAATAGACAGAATCCTTCATACTTCTGCTAATATTTCAGCAAACAAATACTCAGAGATGAATTTATTATTATCATGTAAAAGCTCAGGACTTTTGACCAAACATGTTGCTGACAGTAGATGCCAAGGCTAAACAGTTTCCAATACATGAAAAGCTGTTTGAGAAAAATGTCTGCATTTTTTCTGCATTACAATATATCGTAGTGATATGTATTATTATAAAAACACTTTCTGGAGAACTTATTACTGTTTGCACATTTTTATTAACATTTACTGTTCACAAGTTCTTTACATTTGTTTGGCTTATATATACACAACTGTTAATTGTCGAAATGTGTGCACTTTGTGTGGAGCTTTTCTCCCCAGGCGTCTGCTGAAAATGGGTTTCTGACCTAGTTAGACTTTCCCAGTCAACAAATGTCAATAAATAAATAAATACATTATATTCTTTCATCTGATTTTTTTTTAGAAATTCTCAGCATTCTAAGAATTTGTGTAGGCTAATGGAGGTTTGAAAACCCATAGTGGGGTGGGAGGTTGGCCTAATGGTTAAGATACAAAACAAAAGTGAAAGGCAGTAGAACACAAGTACATACACACCGAAATATTTATTGTTAGCACTTTCATTCCGATCACTTGATAGACAACAGTAACTATACAATTACAGAAGTAAATAACCAATTTAAAAATACTGTAAAGGATATACTTAAACAGAACACAAGAAAAATCTTTCTTCTAAGATCTATCTCAACAACACTCTTAATTTTAACATGAATTGATTAGAGCAATAATCATTCAACCAAGGGTAGAGGTGTGCATTTAACCTCAGTTACCATAATAATTTTTCTTCTAGTTTAAGAGCCCAGGAGCCACCTCTCACTTCTTTTATAACATGGTCTATAACTTTAAATATAAAGTGGTGACCCGGGTGGTTAAAAATATGTTTAGCCAACTCATTGTGTGGGTCCATTTTTCTAATACTATAAAGGTGTTCATATACATGTTCTTTTAATTTACATTCAGTTTTTCCAATGTAAAAACCCTCACATGTTTGGCACATGGTGAGGTAAATCACACCTTTCGAGTTACAGTTGAATCTGCCCCTTACTTTAAAGTTAGTATCTCTAATAGAGAAAGGTACTACCAGTGCTAATGTATTTACAAATGGGGCAAGAGTCGCACTTAAATGTACCTGGAGTTCTTACTAATGGTATATGGTATATATGTATGTTTGAGAATTTGTTTAAAGTTATACCCCCTCTTAAACACACAACTTGGCTGCTGTTTTATCTTTAATTTAAATGAACATTCATTTAATAAAAGGCTCCAGTTTTTAACCAATATATCCTTATATAAAGGGGATCAGCACTTAATGGTGTAATAAAACTTAAACCATATTTTATAGAAATACCCCCTTTGTTTGAATTAAGCAATGAGGCCATAGATTCAGAAGTCAAAATAAGGACAAAATTGCCACTAGTTCTTTTTTCAGACACTCCTTGACTAATTTTCTAATCAGTGATGTAGGGTATCCCCTACGGACAAGCATTCCTTCCAAGTTCCTGCATTCTTCCTCAAAATCCTTGTCAAAAGAGATCATCCTTGCTGCTCTAATTGCCCATTCACAACTGATCTCTTTTCATGGAAAGGGTAGGCACTTGTAAAATGAAGAAAAGAATTATAATACGTTTCTTTTCTGAAGATACTAGAAATATATCTACAATTTAGCCTGTCTTTATGTAGTTTTACATCTAAAAATGAAATAAATTCTGTATGAAATTGGTATATAAAGTCCAGGAATTGAGTTGTTTGATTAAGGAACCCTACAAATTATCCCACTAATTTTCAATCTCCATTAAAAATGATAAAACATGTCATCAAGATAACCAGTATAATAAAATATATAATCTTTCCATACTGGGTTTTTAAACAAAAATTCAAGTTCCCAGTGAACCTTCTGGTGTTGGCAAAACTAGCCCCACAAGGGGAGCCCATAGCAATCCCATTTTCTGTAAAAAGTATTGTCCTTCAAAATAGATGTAATTGTTTGCTAGGAAAATATCTAATAATTGCTCTATAAATACAATAGTAGCTTTTGGGGCTCCTTTTTTAATTAAATATTCTGTCACATATTGCATACCTAAATCGTGTGGGATAATGATATATAAATCCCTAACACTGATTGTGATAAAATTAAGATTGAGTTTAAAAGTTAATGTGTTTATACATTTAAAAAAAGCCCAAGAATCTTTACATAACTGAGTTTTATAGTTTTATTGTTCCTTGGCTAATGGTTAAGATATTTACGTTACAGACACAAGGTACAAGGTTTGAGTCTAACATGGGGTAATTCGCTAAACTTAAAATGATGCACAAGGGCAGTTAGCCTAGTACTAATCTATGAACCTGTAGCATAAAGGTGCCTAGTGATGCAAGCATAGCATAACATTGATGTGGCCCAAATTAAGGTTTAGCCTGAGAAATAATGGTAATTGCAAAACAAAGATGAAATTTATCTACAGGCATCTCTAAAAAATGCAGATGTAATATTATCGCTAAATACTCACAATAAATGCAATGCAATAAATGTTTACTGCACATCATATATTTACAATGTATTCATATATATATATATATATATATATATATATATATATATATATATATATATATATATATATATATATATATATATGTGTGTGTGTTCATAGGTTCATAGGTAGGTACTAGGCTATCGGCCCAAGGGCCTACATAAGCCTAGCCAGCAAGGTTCCATAGCTTACGCCAGCCAAGAAAGTTATTTTCCTGTGCCACTGTCCAGCAGAGACACAGACGTGATCCCCGGGGTGTATTTCCTATTTCCCATCCACTCATCAATTTTTTTCTTGAAGAGTACTAATGAAGAACTTTGCTTGCCATAGATGGGTAGCTTGTTCCAGAGTATAGGAAGTCTCTAGGACAGGAATCTATCTCTCCAGCATGTCCTGTTTATTGTGGTGACAAGGTTTAGGTCCCTAGAGCGTGTAGCTCAGAGGGATTGGGATTTCTTTAGGTGTAGCATGTTATATTTTTATTAGTTTGTTTACTGGGGTAGTACACTGATCACTATAAGCCATTTGCAGATATGCAGGTACAGCACAGGTCCACTCAACACTTATATATTAAGTATTCACTTAAGGAGTGGAGTAAGCATAGTAAAGCAAAATTCAGAAATGTTAAAGAAATGAGAGGTGGAGTGCAGACTGAAACAGATGTTAGTTTTGGATGGCATAGATTGGATCTTAGCTGATGTGATCAGATAACTTAGGGTGACTTGCTGGAACAGTTTTGGTTAAAGCAGGTATTTTTAATATTTTCATGTAGGTGGTCCTATTAAATCCTGGTGAGAATCACTGAAAGTGTATATCAAAAGTTTGTATAAATCTAAAAAAGTATGATAAAGATGTAGACCAAAATATAACCCATTTTGAAGAAGACAGAAAAAGGCTACATGAGCCTTGCAAGAAATCAGAATTTAAGAACATGTGGATTTTATGTTGTATAAGCAGTTAAGCACAATACAACATAAAAGTCCCATCTGTTCCTAAAAGATGCTGTAACTAAAGTGTAGACATATTAGAATAAACTAATGAAATTATCATGTAAAACAGAAAAAGAAAAGCAAAAGTGCATGCTATCTTTCAGAGGAAACGGAAAGATGGTTATGGATACAATTCATATAGCTGGAGACATCCTTCATAAGTTCATAGGTTCATAGGTAGGTACTAGGCTATCTGCCTGAAGGCATTTATGAGCCTAGTCAGAATGTGTTGGCTTTCACCACCCCCTTAGATTAGTTCCCTGTGCCTCTGTCCAGCAGAGTCACTGAAGTGATCCCCGGGGTAAACTTTCTGTTTCCCATCCACTCATCAAGGTTTCTCTTAAAAGAGTGTTAGCGAGGAGCTCTGCCTAATGTAGATTGGAATCTTGTTCCAAAGCATGGGAAGTCTCTGGGACAGGAATCTGTCCATCCAGCACATCCTGTTTATTGTTGTGGTGAGGTTTAGATCCCTAGAGCGTGTGGCTTGAGGGGATAAAGTTTTCTTTAGTTGGAGCATGTCCATCAATTCTGGGCTGGACATGGCCTTGTATGTTAGGCAGAGATCACCTCTGAGTGGGTGGTATGCAACCGAGTACAGTTGGAGTTTCTTCAGTCGAGCTGCATAGGGCATCTGTTTGAGGCCAGTGATCCTCTTGGTGAGGTACTTCTGCGGTCTTTCTAGCTGCTGCAGGTGTTTTGTAAGGTACATCCCAAATGGGGCGTTGTACTCTATGATGGGTCTGATGAGTGATGAGTAGAGGAGCACAATGACCTCTTTTGATCTGGATGCAAACCCCTTTTGTGATTAGGTGGGCCACATAGAGGGATTTTCTAACCACTTTGGCAATGTGATTATCAAAGGAGAGATTGCTGTCTACTTGGGTCCCCAGATCCCTTATTACGTCTTCCATATTTAGGAGACTACCACCTATGTGGTAGTTTGTGGGTAGTTTGTTTCTTCCAAAGGGGATGACTATGCACTTTTTGGCATTTAGCTTGAGGCCATTATTTTGATACCAGGTATCCGTCTCAGTGAGACCCTTTTGGAGGATGTCTTTGTCAGCCAGAGAGTCAATTACAGCCCCTAGTTTGCAGTCATCTGCGAACTTGGTCAGCCATAGTCCTCCTGTTCTTGTCTGTACCTCTGAGAGGTATAGGCCGAATAGGAGGGGTCCTAGGACTGAACCCTGGGGAACACCACTTGTAACCAGTTTAGAGTCGGACCTAGCTCCTGCAAATCTCACCATGTGGGTTCTGTCCATGAGCCATTTGGCAACCCATCTTGTGATGTAGGGGTTTATGTTCAGGCTGATGAGCTTGTCTATAATACCAGAATGGGGAATGGTGTTAAAGGCCTTGGCAAGGTCTAGTTAGGCTGTGTGTACCACCTTTCCCTCATCTATAGCTTTGGTAACTGTCTCAAAGAAGTCCACCGGGTTTAGGAGGCATGATCTGCCTTTAACAAAGCTGAACTGGGTAGGGTCCAGTGTTTGGAGGTTCCTAATGTCTCTGTTAATGAGTTCCATGATGATGCACTCCATAGCCTTGCAGGCCAAGCTAGTCAGGCTTATAGGGCAATAGTTCCCGGGGTCTGTTGTGGCCCCACCTTTGTGGAGTGGAATAACCATTGCTGTGCACCACTCTATGGGTACGTAGCCTGTGGAGAGGCTGAGTTTGAACAGTGTGTTTAGGTGAGAGGTTAGTTCATCTTTGAGCTCGTGTAGGACGTGACCTGGGATACCGTCCGGTCCCATTGATGCTGTGTTTTTGGCTTTGGAGTAGGCTATTTTAACCTGAGTGTCTGTGATTTCAGGGACTCTACATTCTTTTGGTATGGTTATGGGCCCTTTTGAAGGTGAGAGGAAGGTGAAGTTTGCACTGAACCTATCTGCCAGGATGTTGGCGATATCAGTCGGTTCGGTGTATTTTGTGCCATTCTGCACAAACTCCGAACAGATCTGAGCATTGCCACTTAGATTCTTGACATAGCTAAAAAATGACTTGTGGTTATCTGTGGAGTCCTTGGCAATTTTTCTTTCAAAGCTCACCTTGGATGATTTTATGAGGGATCATAGTTTCTTGCTGATACTGATCAGGGATGTCTTCCCTTCTTGGGATTTTACTCTTTTCTGTACTAGTTTCCTCCTTCTATTGTATAGCTTGTTTATGGCAGGGGTCCACCAGACTGGTTTCCTTTTCTTGGAGGAGTGAGTCTTGGTTTTGCTTGGGATAGCATGATCCATGCATTCTTGTAGATGCCCGTGGAATGTATTAGTAAAGGATTTTGCAGCTTAGACAGTGTTATACTTTAGCATGGGGGCTTTGAAACTTTCCACCTCGGTCTTAAGTAACGTGAAGTTTGCTTTTGAAAAGTTTTTCACAGTGGTTTCCTTGTCCGGGGTAGGGGACAGAATGTGGATATCCAAAGTGATTTGTTTATGGTCAGATCTAACCAGCGAGGGGTTGACCTCTGGTGTGGAACACCGGTCGCCCATGTTGGTGATGATCAAGTCCAATATGGTATCACCTCTGGTGGGAGTGTTACCAGTTGAACCAGGACATTTGAGTTTATAAATTCTAGGAAATGTTGGGCAAGGGAGTTAGTACTTGAGTAGTTCTCCCACTTAATGTTTGGGTAACTGAAATCGCCCAATATTAGGGTGTTTGGTAGGACCTTTATGTTTCCCAGTGTTTTCAGAAATGCGGAATGGGGGTCCTGGGACATGGTGGGTGATCTGTAGCAAGCTACAATTTGAATTGCAGTTTTGCCCATTGTTAGTTGGACGTGGATGAATCTCTGAAGCATTGTGCTGTGCCACTAGCCTGGAGGTGTGGGTATCCTTGATGAATATAGATACACCTCCACCTTTTGAATTTCGGTTTGGGTTCTGTGGCCAAAATGTATGGTGTGAGTTGTAGCCTGGTAGTGCTGGGTTGCTCTCTGGAGCCTTAAACCAGGTTTCTGTTACTGCACATATATCACTTTTATCCATACTGAGGAGTGCCTTGAGTGTGTGTATTTTGAGGTTTAGACTTCTGGCATTGAATAGCATCACCCTCAGTTTTTTGTTACTTGTGCTATTTACGGCGGTGGGTTTGTCTTTTGAGCCTTGCCTAAAAAAGGCACTATGGGGGTGGCAAGAGCCTTGGCCAGTAATCGAAAGCCTAAGGGTGACAGGTGCAAGCCATGTCTAGTGAAGCAGCGTGGCTTGTCGAGCATGTCATCCCAGGTGGACAGACACTGGATCCCCTCAGAAGCACCAGCGGATAAGGTAGATTTTTAGCAATGTGAAATTGCACAATTTTAAGTAGTAAAACTTCACTGTTTGGAACATTAACTACTGTGTATCACAGGTTTAGGAACATATCCAGATGTCTGGCCAAGCCAATGTAGCAGCATTATTTTGTTCCATGTAATTACCTAATTCCCTGCTAATGTTTATATACTGTTATTCAAGTACTTTGTTTTACTGTGAAAGACATGTACCTGTTTTTAGCATGGGATGTCAAGGACAATCAAAAGTGTGAAATAACTGGATTGTCAAGCAAGCCTTCCTGACAGTTCACCTTGGGTTAAATTGCACACAGATAGTAAACGTTTATAGTATCACTGTCAGTTGTCTTTGCTTATGCTTATGTAATGTGCACTATCGATACAAACAGAGCCTTCTTAAACATGACAGTACACGTCTGATGATGGATTATGTCAAAAGGTTACACACCATTGTAACAAAGTTGCAAGTGTAACCGATGCAGTGCAGATAAACAAAACAAACTAAATGAATTCAGTCTACATTACTGTGAAATGCAGATATCTCATCTTCAAACTTGCAGAAACACATAGAGATGTACAACCTACTCACATAATTCTTTGTTGTCATTTTTTTATTAACTCTTTCCCTTAAGTGCAGCATTGGAAAGCTCATTTGTCCTGCTGATGGATAGTGTTAGCACAGGCATAATTATATCTTGATGTACTGGATTTAGAATGGGAAGTGGCAGTAGTCTAATGGTGCTCAAAGCTAATCTTTGCACAAATATGCAGTGTACACACACAACTATGTCTGAATCTGTCAAAATAAAGAACAGATTTGTGTTATGGTCATGTTTTGAGTGGCACAATTTATACATTTATCATGACAGTTGCAGTTCATCAATCCTTACATGTATGTTACAAGTGTATTATAAAACACAGGAGGGACCAATTATGTTATTGATGATGGAAACATGGCTTATGGAAACCGTTTTGAATCGAGGGGGGGTTATTTGATGACACAGAAGGAGCAGGAAGAATCGGACATTTAATGACAGGAATGCACATACAAACATACAAAGCCATTAGTTTATAGATCATTTCTGCACATAGTTGTGTTGTGTTACTCTTCAATTTATCATCATAATTATTCAGGCAAGATCTGTATAACGCTGTGTTCCCAATACGGAGCAAACCATAACTCTCAACTGTACAAATTTTCTCAGAATATCCAGATTTTTGCCTCATAATTTTGGTCTGTTTTTCACAAAAACTTGGTTTTCTCGTAAATTTTTGTCAAATCACTGAAGATTAACGTCAGAAACTAATGACAGACATTTGAGTTTCAGACTTCATACCTTTCAGAAAATTCATTCTAATACAAAACCTGCTGTTCTATTAACTTTTTAAGTTTATAATAGCAATATTTAAAATTGCACCTAATTCTGTTCCTTTATCCCCCCATTATTTGTGGCTTTATCGAGATTTCTTGCTCATAGAGGTTGAGAGGTATGGAGCAAGCAAATTAATACAGCATCAGGATAATGTTTTGTTAAGAAAATGCATAGCCAATAGTTACACCCACAGAAGTCATTCAAAATCTTGCTGGTATACATCTGGATTTAAACCTTGACAGCAACCCAAGATAAATCTACAGACCTGAGTATTATCAAACCACACCACAGAGAAACACCTACTCTGCCACGTTGAAATGTGACAACAGATTGATGCAAAGGAGAATGTATGTATTTGTCTTTATTGCCCTCATGAAAATTGTAAAATCCCATAATGTGTACATTATGTTCATTAGCCTAATAAACATGAAGGAGTAAAAAATGATAATAAAGAAGTGGGACACATGCAGACATGAAGACAGTGATAGAGATACACAAAGACTGTTATAATTTCTCTGGCTTATTTTTAACATCCCCTTGGATGTGTTAATGTTATGTTTTTTTTCCTGACAAGTAATCTGTTATGCATTTCCAAACCAAAATAAACTTAGGGCAGACTCCAAAAACAAGCCCTCTTGGTAGACCCCCAGTATAAATATGTTGTACTACAAAAGAAAGAAATTTCTGCCAAAAATAGGAAGGGCTATGCCCAAAAGACAAAAAACTCCCTTATCAGTCTTAACAAGCAAATAAGAGGACTAATCATCTCCACCAAAGCCAGCTTCAAGGCAAAAATAGCCTCCCATGCTAAGGATAACCATAAGTCATTTTTCAGTTATGTATGCAACCTTAAAGGGAACATCCAACAGTGTGCTGAACTAATAGTAAATGGAAGTTCCTAAAAACACGGCATCAATGAGTCCTGATAATATCCCATGATGCCTCTTAAATAGTTTGAAATATGACATGTCCAGCCCACTAGAATCTGTATTTAATACAGCCTCCAGATGAGCTTCATCCATAGAGCATGGAGGACTGTACAAAGGTGGACCATCAACAGACCCAGGGAACAATAGACCCATTATTTTAACTAGTCTTATATGCAAGGCCATGGAACAAATTAGTCTGGACTTGATAAACAAAGACATAGAAAATCTTCAAACACTGAACCCATCCCAGTCCAGTTTTGTTAAGGGCAGGTCATGCCATAGTTGGTGGACTTCTTCAAGAAGATCACTAGAGCTAAGGACGAGGGCAAAGTGGAACATTCTGCCTACCTTGACATGGCAAATGCATTTGACCAATACCACACTCAGGTATTATACACAAATTCACAAATTTAGGCATAAATCCCTATGTCACTCGATGATTAGCCAAATGGATCACAGATAGGATACTTGTAGTGAATCGTCCTCCAGCAAGAGGCCTGTTACTAGTGGTGTCCCACAAGGCTCAGTACAGGGACCTCTTCTGTTGGGAATATATCTCTCTGAAGTCAAGGCAAATGTAGAGGGCCTTTGGCTGACCAAATTTTCTGATGGCTGCAAGGTGAGTGCGATCACTGAATCCCCCATAGATATAGATATCCTACAGGAGGGTCTGACAGAAAGAAATAGCTGGTTCCAGTACCATGAAATAAAAATCAGTTAAAAAAATGCATAATTATACCCTTTGGGAAGGTGACCACCCTTGTAAATTACTACATTGATAGCACTTTCCTATGAGCTGACCCAGTGGTAAGGGACTTGGGAATTCAGGTTGACAATAACCTGAACTTTGGTCACCATGTATCCATGGTAGTGAAAACATCCTTCTAGGTGGTGTAACTTATAAGAAAGGACATGGCATTCAGATCTAAAATTATCATACTCCCACTGTATTTAGCCCTCATTAAACCAATAATTGAGTACCATTCATCTTTTAGCACATACCCGACCTGGCCTTTGCAACAACTGGAGTGGCCACAGAGGTTAGTCACTAAAAATGCAGGGTGCACATAACTTGTCCCATGTGGACTGCCTCAAAGCTCTGTTCCTGTACTTGGTCTCTTACAGACTACTGAGAGGCAAGTTATGCCTAATTTACAAGATTACCCCTTCTCTGGAGCAGACTCCCCCTTCATGTGAAAAAGAGCTGTGGCCTGAGAATATTCAAATGCAGTTTGGGCCAATGAATGGGAAACTATAAATTCACCCCTGCCTTGTCACCACTGACCCTTATTGTCAAGGACAGTTTGTATATGGGGTCTATATCACTTTGTCGAAACGGCAGAAGTTCGAACACCATATGTTTGAACTTCTAACCTCGAAGTGCAAAACCATTGAAGGCTTAGAACAGCGATTTTTATTTCCCAGGGAAAAAAATCGCTGTGCAAAGAAACACACACACAAGACAAGCACACCAAAAAACAGCAATCCACACACATACACTTAAAATCCTACATCTAACCCTACACTAAACTGTACATACACTACTATCTATCCACTTACCTTAACTCAAACCCTAATCCTATGGTTCGTCACTATCGCACATTCACCTGACCCGTGCCCTAACCCTAACTCACCTATCCCGCCCTAACCCTAAAGTCTGTCACTATCACACACCCATCTCACTCGTGCACTAACCCTAACTCACCTAACCCTTGCCCTAACCCTAACGTCCACACAATTGCACACTTACCTGAACCCGACCCATAACTTTCCACACCAGTGCTGAAAATCGTGAAGCCACAGAAACGGCCCACTGAATTCTTTCCCTGGGAAAGAATTCGGTGTTCCGCGGCTTCACAATAATCAGTTTTCAAACTTCACAGTTCGAACATATGGTGTTCGAACTGCTGAAGTTTCAATGAACTGATAGGAACCCTGTAGATGCCCTAAGTCACAGGCCTATACCAAAGCCTTTCTAGCTCATGGGCATTGATAATTGGTAAAATTGGGGAATAAATGGCAAGGTTGTAAAAGGCTCTAGAACTATTAATCTAGTAACCTCCTATGATCCTATGAAAAAAAGCTACCATTCCTAACTAGAAGTTCCCAAGACAAGACTGTCTCAATAGTGATGGGTTGCACTGTCTGACTCTCATATGTTCAGTCTACAAGGCAAAAAACAATTTCCCAGAAAATGCATACAGTCAAAAGTAATTCAAGAAGACACAAATTTGAAAAAATAAAAAACTGCTATAGCTACTTCATGCGTATTGCATCCTACAACTGTATTCTCTGTTGCTGAACCACTTACAGAAAATACTCTAATTCATTGCAGACATGTACAATTAAAATAGATGAGGATTTTACTGTTGCTAATATCTTAGATTTAAGCGCAAATGTAAACCACCAAATGGGTATTTCCAATTACTATGGCACTAGCCCAGTGGCAACCGGTCAGGGCCTAGCTCTTGTCGACCTGCAGAGTTAATTAGAGTTCAATGACATGGATTTGCTTTTCTGTTCTAAGCCTTGCCTACTACTCCTTGATCAGCTAGGTTATTTTAAAAGTTTAGTTTGTTATCCTTGACCTCCACCTGATCTAAGTACTGTGTTGGATGGCTACATAACAAAGTGCAGCCACAGAGTTCAGAATTTATTAGCTCCTAAGTACAGCATACACAACAATGAATACTGTGATTGGTCAGGTGTCATTGTTTAGTATTCAGGGATGATTGCTGGAATATTTATTCTGGAAAGTAATTACTGCAATTATGTTTTATCTTTTTTTCTTACATGACTTTTTGTTTAACTACTGCTATCCTCTGTAGCTGAAAAATGCATGCATTTCCATACACAGTACATAGCTACTGACATCACTGACCAAGAAGACAGAGAGTGAGAGAGAGATAGAGGGAGAGGGAGAGTGTAATCAGCAGCAACTGCTATGTATGCTACTGTTTCTGTTAAATAAGAATGAACACCTCCTGCATAACAATAGATCCTTGGTTTTCTCACAAACAGATGTATAAAAAAGTGGAAGTCCAATGTAACCACAAGTATCTCACAACATGTAAAAATTTACTGGGTAAAAACACTGCACCTTCCACACCCCACTAACTAAATATACCTACTCTGAGATCGCACTACAGTGGGGAAAGGGGCAACTTCCCAATGATGGCCCGATGTTTCTTTTCTCTGGGAAAATTTTCATTTAAATCCATGTTTGATGGAGTTAGGCTTCAACAAATAGGGTTCAAAAAAAGGTATTTGATGATTAGGGTTTTTAACTAAGTGAAGTAGACCCATGCACCATGACTACACACAGTAAAACACTCTCAGTTGCCTTTAGAACACGTTCCTTCTACGTAAAACTTGACATTTATAGTTAATTTGTTGCCGGTTGCTATGTTCAGCATATAACCTAACTGAAAAGAATTAGCACTGAACATAACAAAACTTTTAAAAATAAAATTGCAGTACACAGAATTGTTGGCCATGGACCCATTTGGAGTTGTGGACCCTGTGCTGCCACCTGAATTACCCCTATAATAATACACCACTACATGCACACCCCCGAGCAGTTTGTGGACTGTGTTTTAACTATCACAAAGCCTTAGCTTTGACAATAAAATAAACACATTTTAATCATTACCATCTGTAATATTGTCTGACAGAGTTTTGAGATGGCTGTAAGGTCTTCTTCCACCATCATCAAAGCAAGACAAAACACGATGCTAAATGGATCATTTGGAAGCAACAGGAAGGATCAATGAATATCCAGAAAGAAAAGAACATACAGTGGAGCTTAGTGTTACATTCATACCAACAGATTCAATCAAAAGTATTGTGAAAGAAGTTTTGCTTGCTAATATATTTAAATTACATTATGAGTACGTGTCTTAGACACTTTTTTAAAGGTTTTCTCCATCATGATGCTCACAATCATCACACAGACTCAGTTCCTCTCTAATGATAATCTCTGGACAGCTTCAGGGGCATTCTGTGACTATAGTTTCAACGTTTTCTAACCCATAATCCTCCCAAAGTCACAAACCACATTTTCCTTAAGGTCAGATAAATATTTGAGACTGATTTTAACTGAGGATGGAAGTGAATTTATGCCTGGACACCTGCAAGGATTCAGAAAGGCATGTTTAAAGATTTTTTTTATGAAATGAATTGCTAAAAAATTAATTATTCAAATTTGTGAACATACTATGTGTTTTGGATTAACATAGCAATCGTATACTCATATGACACTAGAGGTTTGATTAATAAGGAATGTAATTGGAAGTATGTGATTTAAATTATATGCTTAATTGATTAATTGTCTTGTGCAATATGTTGTATTTAAGTAAAGAGTGTTTTGTAGTGTTTTTACTCTTGGAAGGCTGTGCAAGCCGAGGTGCTGTTTCATTAAAATTACTTACTTCTTGGATCAGTGGTCTTGGTGGTATTTTAAAATTTTATTTTTTTGTTTTTTTTTAAGTTGTATTTGTTGGAAGTGAATTTATGCCTGGATCCCTGCAAGGATTCAGAAAGGCATGTTTAAAGAATTTTTTTATGAAATGAATTACTAAAAATTTAATTATTCAAATTTGTGAACATACTATGTGTTTTGGATGAACATAGCAATTGTATACTCATATGATACTAGAGACTTGCTTACTTTTACACTGATTATATTTTTGTGACTAAAACTATGTGAAGTTTGGCTTTATTGGCCTGAATGTATCCACAAAGAGTTAAAAAGAAAAAGTAAGATGTCATGGGCATTCAGAAGACATATAGCTGAAACAGTTGATGTCTTTAAGGGGTCATTTGCATGTATTCTATGGGACTCTATTACAGGAGATTTAAGGTATCACAAACACTAGCTTGGCGAGTGTTTCTTGTAGTTTTGACCAAAACTATATCAGGTCAGCTGAAATCGATGGATTCCATATAGGGTTTACATCTGATAATGTTCCCTACTCAATTTCTACCAAGTATGGAAACACAAGACAACGACCTTAACAGAGGCTAAAATTCAACTTCCTGGTGAGTATTCAAGTTTAGATTAAAACAAGGATAAAAATGAACATTCAGAGCAAAGTATATTTGCAGGACTAGATAATGTCTCCATAGCATTCTTTGCTATAAGATGCCTTCAAGATGATGCTGAGGAGTTTATTTTTGTTAAAGGTCAGGGGCTTCTTTTCAAACAGACATTCACAAAAGGAAATCTATGACAGAAGTGAATTAAGGGCTTGTCTTAAAAATACATGTTAGGTATCAGATTTAGTGTGATATCAGGAAGGGTAGCAACTGGATGAGAAATTGAAAATGTACTTCTAGTTTGGTTCCCATGTCCCTTATGGACAGAAGCCATCAATAAGAAAAGCATTAACCTAACTAACAACATCCCCCCTGAAATCCTCAGCGACCTCCCTACTAACACGTCCTCCCCAGTATAGATGCCCATGATATTCAGGTCCCATTAATTAGGCTTGTAAATGCCCTAGTGGTTATTAACCTACTAAAATATATGAACCTATGTATAATTAAGTGTTTTCAACAGAGGAGAGCAGGGGTTGGAAAGTATAACCATAACTGATACATACGCAGGATAATGAGGTTACTAGGTTATGCAGACAGAACTTGCATACATAATAGTAATATAATTAAAATGCTAAATATAAATTTCATAAATTTCTGGATTTTAGCCTTTGACACTATGCCAAATCAGATTCACAGACCTGTGAAGTATGTCAACACACCACACAGGAAATGTTGCTAAACAGCTTTAGTTTTACTGGTTTGAAGGGGTAGTCACAAAATAATGAGGCAATGGAGAATGTAGCCATCAGGCTTCATCACAGTAATGAAAATTTTAACATTACATAAGGTGCACATTACAGCAAGCAGCATAACAAATAATCCAGTGCAGAATAGAGATATGTTATGCTAAGATATGTGTCATGATTTACACATTTGACATGAAAGCAGGAAAGGAAGAATATTTGGACAGCATGTTTTTTTCTTAGCAATCTTTTCAACTGAAGCATCATATGTGGTGAACATTCAACTCTTCAGCCTGGTCAAGATAAGATTAACTTGACTATGTAGGGAGGCTAAGTATAGTACTACAAAGGACAGCAAAGTAATGTTGCAGAAGGCAAAATGTTGTGCACTTCCATTTCTGCTGTTACAGGTGCTACCCAGTGAAATGAAGAGAGAAACACTGATCACACAGAAGGGAAGATGCCTAGACAGGGGGAGGGGAGAGACAGAGAGGGGCAGGGACCCAGCAGATTTTCACAGGAGTATAATGCTGACTACAAACAAGGAGTAGGCAACAACTACACATAAAATGGTGTTCTAAAACATCAGTAATGGTTTGCTGATGCCTGGATTATAGCTCTTGAAAGTATATAAAAATCAGACTATAGATATCAGCATTATCACATCACATCACAAAGGAACTCCTGCTTCACACCTGTTATGTCACCATACCTCCCAACTTAGAAACATCAAAAATCTGGACAAGGCCCATGAAAAATAGGTACAAATCTGTACGCTGATTAACATAAAATTTTCATACATAATTATGTAACCCCGCCCACACCAATGGAATTGTGGGATACCAATTTCAAATGGAAACTGAACAGACAACCAAAATATGGCACCAGTCACCCTGCAGCCATTCCAATGTCCCATTACTTGTCTATTTCCCCCCATTTACCATAAACACTAATGTGTGCATACTGCTTTACTTCTACAATAATTATTTGGATTTTATTTTTACATTTTATAGCATTTAATAGCACACTGCACAAACACTAATAGACATCTGCTAAACAAAGCTGCTAAACAAAGCAATACTGTCTCACAATGAAAATAGACTTGGCATTAAAAAATCTCTGCCCTTGAAATTCACATTCATTGAAACAGCATTGAAGCCAACACCACATCCAAAGAAAATGCATCTGGCCAGTGGTGGATAAAGATTACCTTTGGGCTGTTTTCAAGTCATTGGCCCCTTGCACACAAAACAAGAAATATGCATATGTTCTTTGATACACCTTCCTGACTTTATTAAATTATATTCCTTGTATAATACAGCACACTTGTTAAAGTGCATTTTAAATTTATTGTTTGACCATTTTTCCAGTAGGCAATGAAACAAAATGCATGAACCAATAATGACAAAACTGCCCAATTCAGAACATTTCCATCATAAAAGTCTACGTCCACACCCAAACAATATATATCTATATCTATATCTATATATATATATATATGTATGTATTTATATATATATATATATATATATGTATATATATATATATATATATATATATATATATATATATATATATAGATATATATATATATATATATATATATATATATATATATATATATATATATATATATATATAAATAAAATGACAGTAGTGTAAGCCATAGGCATCTTGCACAGCTTCTCAATTTCAGTTTTGTTTGGGGGGGGCAAACATTTTGGAAAGTTGCTAGACTAAAATGTTGTGTTACCACAATGCACTTCACTGCCATGTCTTGAACTCATGACCCTGTGCACTACAGTCAGAGCAACATACCACTATGCCAAATCAGCAGTTTCTTGAAAGATAGGAATGGCTATCATTTAATTAATTCAGTTCTCACTTCTGATCATAGCTCTCAACCTCTTAACACAAAAAACTGGACAAAGCCAATAATGGGTAATACAGCCCCAAAACAGGGACACATTTACTGATTTTATAAACTTAGAAAATTGTTAGAATAAAAGGTGTTGTGTTACCATTTATTTTCTGAAGAATATGAAGTCTGAAATTCAAATGCCTGTGATTATTTAGTGAAATCAATCCTTCAATGATTTGCCAGACAACTCTTTAAAACCACAGATAAATTCACAAGTGGTGGTGGTTAGGGACTTTAGGGTCTTTTTACCCTGTACCCAAGGTACAGGGTTTGAGTCTCAGTTCCTCTAGCCACCAGGTGTATTAAATTGGGGGAATTTACACACATACACACACACACACACACTCACACACACACACAAGTGATCCCAATTCCCAGCAAGTGCATCTGCATCCTGTCGTCTGTTCACCCTCTCATTGAGATCCATAGCAATCCATATTTGCAAGTGCAGCCACCAGGCCGGAAGCCTGATGGTGCTGATGTCATCGTGTACATGATGATGTCAGCTCAAGAATGGGAAAAAATAAAAAAAGATGGGGAAATGTCAGAAATGAAGGGGTGCCACTTGGGAATCATGGCACCCCAAAACTTGTTTTTTACATAGCAATTCCGTACAGTTGGGAGGTATGTATGTATGTCACAAAGTTGAAGGGGCAGTAACAGCTTACTAAAGCAGAAGACGTGAACAGAGACAGACAATGAGGAAGAAATGGCAACAGAATTGTTTATGGTACATTTAGGACCATTTTCCTGGTGCGTTAGTCTTAGGTTTTTCCTCATTATTAACCTGTCATGATTGTACATTAAAGTACTTGCTAGAAGGAGCAAGAAAGGGTAGGAGAGTAGAAAAAGATTAAGACTTAAGCAGGATAAAGGTGGTTTACTAAGCCTCCCTGTTGGGACTGAAATTTTTCTGCAAATGTTTTCTTGCTGTACTGTTCAAATTCTATGTTAATAAAATCTTGTAAATTGAGATAAGTAGTGATGTTTGCAGTTAAATATATGTAGGAATATAGAATGTCATGAAATAATTTGACATACTGCTGTAATCAAATCCATGACATGGTGCATGACACCCCCCAACTATATATGCTAACTCCAGGATCGCACTACAGTGGGGAAAAGGGCATATGCCTTTTACTTGCCTTATAGTACTCTACACAGTGCCATATATACTAAATGTAGTTCAGTGAAATGAGATTCAGTGAAATGAGTTTTCAGTAATTTGTGTTTTCAGCGATGTGATCAGGATGAAATGAAATTCAGTGAAATGAGATTCAACAAAACAAAGTTCATTCTATAGACAAGAGAATTATTTCAAAATTCCACAAAGGAATTTCTAGTTCATTACATCCAGCAGCATAACAACTGTTAAGAGTAAATGTTTCAAAGTAGTGCCTTTACTCTGCCTTTACTCTGTATTCCCATAGCGCACTGAATTTAAGCACATTTGTGTGAAATTAACTGGATCACTGCAGATGAAACTAAAATCTTTAGCTTTTGCCATAGGAAATTACAAGGCATTCACTATCACACAAAGTTGGTACATGACATCAGTCTCTGCACAAATGCTGAGAGCAAAAAATGAAGGCTTTTTGATGGGCCATTTCTATCCATATCTGTTGTATGTGATTCTATTTTTTGACCATAATAAATATGTGAAAAAAGAGTTGATATGATAATGGTGAAAATGGGGTGGCAAGCAAGGGGGTAACACACAGGAGAAAGAATACAGGAATTTGTAGGAGGATTTTGGGAGAGCACTATAGCTATCCATTTCTTCAGAACATACATGTAGTATTGTACACACAATTTTATATCTTATGAGAGTTACCACACCAGGGATGGCTGACAACAACAGAATAAAATTGTATAGCCATTTGGAGCAAATTAACTGTGTTAAGATGACACACATGCAAAGTGAAGAGCTATTTATGAGGTTTACATTTTTTTCTGGGACAGGTTTCCTTTTTTTTTGATAGAGAGAGGAATGTTGAAGATGGTGTTCAGGAATTAGGGTCAGGTAAGTAGGGTAGGTTAGATTGCAAATGCAGACATATAGGACATACAGGACAGACAGATTGGGATGTGATGGACACAAAGGTTTGGGTGAGACCATGATTGGGGACAGGTAGGGGACCTCAGACGTGCATCCATGTTTAGCTTGATAAGAGTGAGAATCTAGTCCTCACCCTCAAAATTGCATCAGTGTCTCCTGTGTCAGTTGCATGAGTCAGTGGCAGATGTGGTATTGTTTTGACAATACAATGCAGGACCTTTTCAATTCTGCTGATTTGGACACTGAGGCCCCTCACCATGATGCCTTATATCAGCACTTTTGACTCCTGAGTGGTGACAAAATTACCACCCCTACTACTACTACTGTTTCTTGTGGGTACCACTGTACCAGTAGCCAAGGCAGAGCTCTCTAATGTAGATGGAGCAGGTAGTGCAAGATTTGTGGTGGCTGTGCTGACAGATTGCCAGCTAGATAAGTTGGGTGTCTTTGCTGCCTTTGATAGTGCCACCACAGCCACCTGTCAAGTTATGGAGGGCTGAAGCATAGTAGTAAGTCTTTTTCCCTGTTCTGATGGTCATTTTTCAGCAGCAATGTATTACAAATATATATTATACACATATATATGTGAATGAAGAATGGAGCATAATTCCAAATGGCATGCAAACAATGAAGAGAAAGGAAAAACTACTTAAATGAAGGAAACATGAAACAAGTAGCTAAAATGTATAGTTTTAATATTTTCTCAATGTTGTCTTACAATAGGAACATATGCTCCTTAAAAATCATAATGTTCATACAAACAGCACTCTCTCTGGATCTGAACCCCAGGACTCCAGGGCATTCCCAACACATACTTGAAATTATCATTAGTACTTGTCACAGATACATCCATATACTGTGAAGAAAGGAAATGAGGCTACATACACTCAAGATAGTATCAGTTGACAGTGCAGGTACAACAGAACAAAGTTATGTAATTTGTCCTATGTAATTTGCAGATAGATGGGTAGTTACCTGTGATATTGGCAACAGTTAAACTAATCTTTCCTCACAAAATATAAAATAAAAATTGCAACAGTTTGTCTCTTTTCTTCTATTTATTTTTTGAGCATCATTCTCTTTTATATGCTTCTGTAACAAGACCGATATGTGGTTTGCCTTGCAGTTGATATATGTTGCAGTGATTAACGTACTTCCTTACAAATGCAGACACAGTGTACTCAGAAGCAGAAACTGTGGTCATAAATAATTCATATAAATGCTAGGAATGTTGATCTCATAATTCAGTCAATATAATCACAAACTTTCTTATAAGCCCCTTCTCCCTGATACTCCCTCAGTAAGTATATATCAGAGAAGACTGACTGTGAAACCCTGATTGCTCCTGTAGTCAGACTAATTATTAATACTTGCAAGCCCTTAGCAGGTAACACTTCTCTGTGCTCATCCTTGCATTGCTAGGGCATGTGCACCTAATTGTGTAGGTTCTTACATCATGTTTACCTGCACTTCACTTTGTGCAGATTGTAGAATTCATGAATGAAGCACACATTCAATGTTCTGAGTTTTCAATGTTTTGGGTTTTCAGTGTTTTGAGATTTTGATATTTTGGTCTCAGTGTTACAAAATTCAATGTTATGAAATTTCAACATTATGAAGTAGACCTATATATATATATATATATATATATATATATATATATATATATATATATATGTATATATATATGTGTGTGTGTATATATATATATATATATATATATATATATATATATATATATATATATATATATATATATATATATATAATGTATTTATTTATACCAAGAAAAGTCCACCTGGGTAAAATCCACTTTCATCAGAGGCCCAGGGAGAAAAGCTCCACATTTGAGTTATACATGATGCACATTTATAATTGCAGGGCACAACATCTGTACATGATCTTATTTACATTATTTTTAAATATTTCTTAAATGAGCATATATTTTTCGAGGAGTATGATGTCTAAAACATATATATATATATATATATATATATATATATATATATATATATATATGTGTGTGTGTATATATATATATATATATATATATATATATATATATATATATATATATTTGTATAGATAGACATAGATAAAGAGAGATACACAGAGACAGATAGAAGGATGAGATAGCTGATACATTCAGGGAGAGGGAGAAGGAGGAGGTGAGGGGTTGGGGAGAATCACTAGGACAGTAATGTTTTGTATGCAATGTGTTTTTTTTTTCTTTTGCTGTAAAAGGAATTGTTTTCTGTTTCTTGTGCCATTTGCTTTGTGATGCTTATCATCAATGTTTCATCTCCCTTTTTTATATCTAAGCATATCGGTTTATATTTTTGCATGACCACCTGCACACGATGAGCACACCTTTTCAATTCTTATTAACAAATAAAAGGTAGATGTATGTGTAATTGAAAGTTATTTGTTTTCATTCCGTTAGCATTTCTTAATTTTTAATATATGTGTAACATAACGTAAGTTAATCATTGTTTATTCTATTTCCCTTTTTTCTGTGTTGCTTAATTGTTACTGTAGGTGAAGATGCTATATTGGATTTTGAGATCAGGAACTCTCAATGCCTTATTGTGATTGTTTTTTGTTTACATTTAAGCCCAACAAATGGTGGAAACATCAGAATCTGAGGAAGGCTATGGCCAAAAGTGCTAATCTTTTGTTTGTAATATGTTTTGATGCTTTTAACTTTTATTATTTTTCATTTTATGAAAGTACACTTCTAGAGCTTTTATTGTGAAAATCCATGGTGTTACGTCTGTTTATTTTTTTGATGTTTGTGTTGCTGTTTGGACTACCTTCAGTAACGTCGAAGATTTTGGTTGTTCTTTAAATAACTTCTGCAATATAAAATCCCTTCACATATGTGGAATTTGTACTTGTATTTGCAAATGAATAATGTGTGGAAGGATTTTTTTAATAATCATACAGTCTGTGTACATTTCTGTCATCAAACATTCCAGTTCATCAAATATGGCATGTAAACATAGACAATTTGCATATAGTGTTGAGCAAAGCAGAGCAGAAATTGTTAACATGGAGGGAGTAAACAAATCATTCACATATATAGCACAGCCATGTTAGGAGAGAGAAAACCACAGATATTCAGGTCATTTACACAACTGACCATTTTCTTCAAGGCCTAGGAGCAACTGGCAGCACACACTCTTGTTGCTGACAAAGCCCCACCTGGTCTGCAGAGTGTCAGATACTTTAACAAGAGAGGCCTCCACTCTGTCATCTGTCATGTAGTTTGCAATGCCAGAGAACCATCTAAGTTTCCACTTGCCACTCAGGCAGTTTCCATGATACTCACGTCTGGCATGTCAATAGTATACTAACATTTAATGCAGAGTGACTTTCAAGGGTAATCTACTTGGTAGATGCCCACATAGAAACAAAGGCCATTATATACCTTGCAGTTAGGCAGCCATATAATGGTGTCACTGTTATGTTTTGCAGGAGATCCTGGATCTGGTTGGAATCATGACAGATGACCAACATCAGCGACCCCCTCTGACCATGGTTGAGACAACATATAATACTACTTATGCAGCAACACTAAATATGGTAGAGCACATTTTGGCCATCTTATGGGATGATTCTACTACAATGATGCATCTATTGGGATACTGATGTATTCATCTGAACAAATATTTGTAGTGTGCACCATGTTCCATAACATGGCTGGATGAAATCAATTACAGCAGCAAAGTACATATTCCAGCAAGGGCCACCATACTTACTGGAGTAGAAAACAAAGAGCAGGGCAACTAGTCAGAGGATGAGCAGGAAACAGTGGGATTTCATGATAGGAGAATGTGAGCACAATAAATCATGGTACTGACAAACAGGTGGCATCTGGTTCAAACAGCCAGCACAGAAGAAAAAAACGATGGATGAATTATCAAACCCGGTCTAAACAACACAGTGCATGGGCTGGCCAGCCTGTGCATAAAACATTGTTTTCACAGAGTTTTGTAGGTGTGAAGGGCATAGTCACCATCATTTGCATAGATGAAGGGGTACAGTAACAGGTAACAGCAATGGTAACATTTATGCTAGGGTCATGGAATGTGGATGTGGTACTCATGCAACCTTGTAATAGGTTGAGGGGTCATAGATCACATACTGAAGTGTCACAATGAAGTTGCAATGTCACAACTATCAGTGATGTTTGCTGTTGTGGTCTGGGATCTTGGGGCTTCATGCAGTCCAAGGCAGGGATGGGCTAGAACTATGGCAGCATGCAAATGAACCATAATGAGGTGTCCCATCTGAGGAAGAAAGAGATGGACAGGTTCATAGGTTCATAGGCAAATACTAAACTAGATGTCCTTGTGGGCCATTTTATACCAAGCCAATTTCCCTTCCAAATGCAAGATTCAAACCCTGTACCTTGTGTTTGTGATATAAATACCAACCCCCAAAACACAGCTAATGGCCAGAGTTGGTGTAGTGCTATGCCTGTACATAAAGGCTACTGACAGAAGATACAGCCTAGTAATATGGCATATGGAGTAGGGTCATTAGCCATGCATCTGAAACTGGCCACAGCCAGGTGTGCTTATCTCTGTGACCATAGCCAACAATGTTGCTGTGTCAGGAACAGTTTTTGTCATCTGGGTATCTCCAGCTGGTAACCGACATCCTCACATTTGGACCCTTCCACTGCCATGAACAGCGGGGCATCCTGAGGAATACTACAGGATGACTGCCATCTGTCTCATGGACAAGGACTGGGTAAAAGTTTAGCTATCAGTGAGTGAACTATATCATCTGCTCCATTTTCATAAATTAATTTCACTGACACTGGATGTCATGACACAGGCCATCTGTTACCCATCATCTTGTAGGTCATGCATCGCACTCACAATTTCCATAACAATGTGGATACCAGCTGCCTTGTGCCTGGATCATTGACCTGCACATCTGCTGATTTATGCTAAGCACTGCAGCGTTTGAAAACTTCCTATGTCTTTGTTTATCTAGTCCACAATGATTCGTTCCATGGCCTTGCATATATGGCTAGTCTGTAGTTCACTGGTTTTAATGATGGTCCACCTTTGTATGGAGGGGTGAATGTTGCAGTCCTCCAATCTCTAGGCATGAAGCTTGTCTGAAAGCACTGTTTGAAAAGAGATTCAATTTCACAAGTTCATAGGTGATTATTAGGCTAAGAGTGAAAAAGCTTTTACAAGCCTAGCCAATAATACCTAGGATAAGTTATTATTATATCTTAATTACCCAGATCTGGGATTGATCAGTGTTGTGGTAGTGGGTCTTTGGGTGTTAGATCTCTGAGTTATTTTACAGACTGCCTTTATCCATAAGATGCACATGCAGTACCCCGGGAGTAGATTTACAGTTCTTCATCCATTTATCCAAATGCTTTTAGAAGATAGAAAGTGATGGGCTTTGTTTTATGAACATGGGAAGTTTATTCCATCAATAAGGTAGCCTTTGGGATATGAATCTGTCTCTCTCGGAAGTTTGTAAAGGTAGCCTTTGGGATATGACTCCATTTCTCTAGCAAGTTCTGTTGGAGTCACAGATAAGGTTCAGGTCCATAGAACATATAACTCTAGCATCATTCTTCTTGCAAATATATAACATTTTCAACAGGGCTGAATCAGAGAATGTCTTCTAGGTCAGGAATAAGTCACCTCTTGATAAATTATATGAAATGGAGTAAAGGGATAGGGCCAGGTTGCATAAGACAAGTGTCCTATGCTTTGTATTTTTTTAGTGAAAAACCTCTGGGGTCACTCCAATTGGTGTACATGCCTGGTTAGGTACATGCAGAAGGGAGTATTACACTTGATATGGGTCTGATGAGGGCCCAGTAAAATGGCATTATGACTTCTTTGACCTTGATGCCATGCCTTTACTTATGAGTTGAGCCACACAGAAGGATTTCCTCACTACCATACCTACCTGGTGGTCAAAGATTAGTTTACTATCTATCAGGGTCCCTAGGTCCTTCACCACAGGGTCTACTTTTAGGGATGTGCTTGCAATATTATAATCTGTGGGAATATCTGATTTACACAAGGGTGCAATTATGCATTTTGTAGCATTTAATCCAAGACCATGTTTTGGCACCAGTTGTTTGTCTGTTTGCAAATGTCAACATCATTTGGGGATTTGATGATTTCCCCCAGCTTATAGAATTTGGTGAGCCAGAGGCCCAAACATTGATCTTCAATACATAGAGATATATACCAAACAGGAGGGTTCCCAACACTGAGCCCTGTGGCACATCACTACTAACTGGTTTCTTATTGGAAGTGGATTCACTTATCTGGACAACATTGTGTCCTGTCAGTCAGCCAGTTTGCTATCCACCTGACAATGTAGTGGTTTATGCTTAACACAGTAAGTTTATTTATGATCCCAGAGTGGGGGAGTGTGTCAAAAGCTTTTGCCAGGTTTAGATAAGCAGCGTGTACCATTTTACCCTCATCCATGGCATTGGTGACTTTCTCAAAGAAGGCCACCAGACTGAGAAGAAAAGACCTCCAAATTCAAATTGGGTCTGGCCCAAGGTTTAGACATTTTCTATGTCATTATTAATCAGGTCAATGATAATTCTCTCCATGGCCTTGCAGAAAAGATTGGTCAAGCTTATAGGTCTGTAGTTCCATGGGCCCCCCTTGTTCAGAGGGACAGATGTTACAGTTCTCCATTCCTCTGGGATAAAGCCAGTCTAGAGGCTGTTGTTAAAGAGGGTTTCTAGTGGCTTTCGTAGACGCTGTTTTTAGCTATTTAAGAATCATTCTGGAATGTTGTGGGACTATGGAGGCTGTGTTTTTTGCTTTAGCAAGAGCAATGAGGACCTGTTCTCTCATAATGACTGGCAGGAGGATGGTTGCAGGTACTTCTTTGAGTGTGGTAGGAGGCAATGGGGTCAGAGGGTTGAACTGAAATTGTCAGCCAGCAGTTTTGTTTTATAGTTGAACCATTGAGAAGCCAAACAGATGAACTACCAATAACTATAAACAAACACTTATGGTAGTGCTTGTAGACAAGGAACTTGTAGCCAGCAATTAAAACCAATAAAGTTTATTCCACCAGTTTAGTGCTTTCATTGCTACTACTTTCAGAACTTCATCAGAACTAAAGAACATTGTGTAGATACAGTAATTCTAAAAATCACATGGGTACCAACAACAGATAAGAATACTAAAACAATTAAAACTTCACTTCACCTGCATTACATTATAGTGTTTCATTTTTAAAACAGAGTTAATAGAACAAGCATTATTTAACCCAGAGTGGACTGTGGCATTGAATATTAATTGCCATTTTAATTGCCTTAAATCCAAATATCATTGGTCATCCATCCCTGGGGATTCTGCCTAACTTGTCCAATAACAAAGAACTTAACATAATGACTATCAAAATCAATGGTGTGTTTATAAAGTGCATTAGGAACTTTATCCTTACATAAGTCTAAAGGATGTTCATACATTTGATCTTTTAGCCTCCTAGAAGTCTTCCCCACATAAAAAGTGCAACATAATTGACATCTTTCCAAATATTCTACCCCTTTGGAGTTACAAGACTAATGTTCTTTGATTTTGCACACTGCCCTCTGATGGTGGTGAAATTATCACCCAACATAATACTATGGCACTGGGAGCAACTCCAACATTTTGTTGTTCCATTTCTTTTGTTTTTGATACTAATTCACTTTGACACTTATTGCAAAACTCCAACATGTTTTTAAATGTTTTATCCCTCTTAAAAATAATTTGTAGTTTGTCACCCACCTTTTTGAGTACATCATTATCTCCCAGAAACAAATTCCAATTTTTATTACTACATCTTACTATGGAATTACTGTCAAGCGTAAATGTTGATATAAATAATTTTCTACTTGCATCAAATTTTAAAGGCCATTTTTGATGTAGTATTAGCCCACCACTGTTACTGTTATTCCTTCTTAGTATAGGTGTATACATTCCTGCCTCCTTTTTACCAACCACCTCATCCCTAATTACATTTAAAAAATCATTAGGGTAGCCTTTCCTAGGAAACATATTCAATAAAATATCACATTCCTTCTAAAAGGTGTCAAGCTCAGAAATCATCCTAGCCAATCTGACTAATTGCCCTTTTATTACGGATGTTTTCTGATGTCTAGGATACCAGTTGGAATAATGGAGGTAGAGATTGGAAAAGATTGACTTTCTATATATATTTGAACAGTATCTGTTTTGAATCTTATCTTTGAACAACTCAATATCCAAAAAAGCAATCCTTTCTTCAATGAATGACAAGGGAAATTTGAGAAAATCTGTGGAAGTATTTATATAATCCAAAACTTCATTTAATTTATATTGGGTATTTTTCCATGAGATAAATATATCATCCAAAACCTAGTATAGAGAGCCCAAGACTGTTTATATTCACTATTGAAAATGCATTGGGCCTCCTATTCAGCCATGACATAGTTTGCAAACATGGGGGCACATGCTGCCCCCATAGTTACATCTGTTGACTGTTAAAAAATGACCATCATAAAACAAAATGTTATTTTTATCTGTCTGTTAAAAAAATGACCCTCATAAAACAAAAAGTTACTTTTATCACTATTTCTGTTAGTGCTACTATAGCATTAATCCTGTCAACTTCTAAATTCATTTGTTGGAATTATTTTCTTCAAACTAACTAAGGCCATCATAATGCAGAATTACAGTAAACAAACTCTGAATATCAATAGTCACAAATATGGAATTTGCATAATAAGGAATATCATTCAGCTGTCCCACAAAAAGTGCCATAAATCCTTACAAATGTGCATTATATTAGACAAACCTTTCTTTAAAGTATTATCTAAAAGCTTAGAATAAAAAAATGTTTTGATCAGGTGGCATCCACAATTGGACTAAAAGGGGGGGACCAAACTCTTATGAGTTTTTGGCATTCCAAATACACTAGCAATGGCTGGCTTGTCATTAGACATGAAATCAAAATCTTCTTTAGTAATCTGCCCATGTAACAACATATCTTCCAACAGCAAATCTAGTTTTAAAAAGCAACTTTGACTTAATTTTAGATACTTCCTGATATGTGTCATCCATCAATAAAACATTCATACTGTTAAGATAATCCACAAAATCCATGACAACGAACCCTCCCCCTTTGTCTGGTTTCATAGTTTGGATGCTTCTGTCATTTATTAATTCTTGCAGTAGTTTACTTTCTGGAGCAGCTAAACTGAAATATTTGACAGGACAAGTTTGTTCCGAGCATCCACAAATGTCTAATTTGCACATTTTGTCAAATGCTTGTATACTATGGTGTAATGGAGGGTTAAAAATATGAGTCGATATAGACATTCGGAACTGACCACCATATTATTCTCTGAAAACCATAGTACAAGATTCGATTTATGGGTAAATACTTTTAAATCTGTTAGTACAATTTGTGAACTTATGGAAGTTATGCTTGAAAATAATTTCTTCGTGTTTAATGGTCATATTTACCACCAAATAAGTGGGGTTACAATGGAGTGACAGTGGCCCCTCCTTCTCCAATATTGTCATGGGGTGGTGGGAAGAAGAATATTTGTATAATATGCCTTTCTTTAAAACAGATGTAATTAAATATTATAGATTTGTGGATGATTTATTTTTTATTAATGATGCTAAATTAGATGCTATCACTGCCTTTGTTTCAAAAATTAATAATGCTGAGTTTTTAGAATTTAAGATAGGCTGTGTATGCACTGATGTGCATTTTTTAGATGTTGCCGTACAACAGATCAAAAGTAATAAAATGTTTTCTATTAATATTTATGGTAAGGAATGTTTTCTTAACAACTATTTGCACTTTTCTAGTGCACACCCACCATACATGAAAAATATACCTAGGAGCAGATGATCAGGGCCTCAAGGCTAAATACTAATCAGGAGATTTTCTGGATGCAGTTCATGAAATAATAGTATTTTTTTTATGGAGAGGAGTTATAGTTATAATGTTCTTAAGGCCACTATAGATGAAATTGTAGAAAAAAATGAATGACAGGTTTCCACCTATATTGTCTGTTGGCATGCTTAATGAGAACAAGGGTGCTAGTTCCACTGTTTCAAATATTACAATAGGCAAAAGGTTATACTGATAGTTTTTGTATGCACATGAGTGTGGATTTTTCAAGTATTAGATTTAGTCTTATCCAGAATTAGAACATTTTTAGGGCTGATTGGAATATTATTCAAATAGTAGATAATGAACCTAGGTTTACAGTTAAGAAGGCTAAGTCTATAAAACAAAATTTAAAAACAGACAATACTATAGCCTTGCCTGCTAAGACTGGCAGAAATCCTGGCATGTATAAATGTGTCTTTTGCAATATGTGACCAATATCTCCTATCTGAAGTATCCTGCTGACCCTGCTGCTCTAAACTGCTGGAGTCCATAAGATAAAGTCAGTGTGTGATTTTCAGTGCCAGTTTTATGTACTTACTAGACTAAATGTATCTGTTTCATCTGCCTACCAGCTGCACATCACTGGAACTGCTCTGGTATCTCACTCCCCCCTTTTTTCTGCTTTCTTTTCAAATGCCTCACCAGGTTTCTTTGGCATAGTAAATAGCAGTTCCTTTCTACTGCATGCCCTTCATGATTAATTTCCATTCCCCTAGTTTCTAACTGTAAAGCGAGTCAAGCAAGTTGCATAACTATTACATGTAATAGTCTTTCTTGCCTTAGCTTTCTAATGTCTATGAAACTTGTGTAACTGATTGTTTTTTTCATTATTTGAGATATGATCACATCCAAAGCTCAGCCCGCTATGTTCACCCTCCCTATGCTTGGGTTCCCCTTGCTCCTCTACCCTACCCCAATTCCCAACCACCCCCAATTTCCTTCGATTTATTCATTCCCTTTGAAACACCTACTTCCAGAACAAGTCAATCACTTCTAGTCATTTAAGTTTCTCACCTATTAGACAACTACCACTAATCTATATATCGCTTTTGTATTTCTCCCCTCCATCTGTCCCTTTAGCTTCACTTACACTAATACTTTACTACAATGCTGTTAACTGGCCCAACTATAACTCTTCTGACACTCACCAGACTCACTATTCTCCTAGTATTTACATATATTGCCACAGAATATCACATATTACATATAACAGTTAATTACTCCCCTACCAATCCTCTAAGTATTTACCCCTCCAACCCTCCAGACATTATAACTATATCACCTCAACTATTTCATAACTCTACTTCACAACTTGTCTCTTACAAACTTCTTCAGACCAACTACTGCACTACAAACACACACAAATTCTTAAGACTTCTGATCAAACTTAGATACCTAAACCCCCTCTTGTGTAATCACATACTCTTAGCTGGAGACATCCATCCTAATCCAGTCCTTCCACCTTACCCTCAGTCCATGTACCCAGAAAAGAAAAAAACAACTCACTCTCTCCCCAATCAAACCATATTCACCTCAAAACCTCTAATGTGTTAATATTAAACTTTAATCTCAGAAGCCTACCAAATAAAATTAGTGAATTCCATCCAACTATTGGTCATTATTCCCACAAGTATCCATCATAATTGAAAGCTGACTCAAGCCATGTATTCTGGACCAAGAACTCTTACTCACAAGTTTGAAAATATTCAGACATGATAGAATCCCTAAATGTGGTGGTGGTGTTGCAATCTTATATAAAGTCTATCTTAAACTCGAGCCGTTTAACCTTCACCTTCCAGTTACTTCAGGCATGGAATTACTTATCACTACCTACAAATAAATCCTCACAAAAGTATTAACATTATAGCCATCTACATTCCCCCAGGTAACCACCCATCAGTCTTTGAACATTTTCTTAATTGGTGCTCTTCCACACTTCCACAAGAAACCATTATTATGGGTGATGTTAACCTTGACTGGAATACAATTGTCTCCAACTCCTGAAATCATATTCACCTTTTCAGTTTTACCCAATTAATTCTCATCCCTAGCAGGGTTGAGAAATCCTCTAACAAATTATTAATCCTGGACTGGGCACTCATCAATTTCAAACCCTACTCTTATCTTTCAGGCTGTCTCCCTGACAGTCTAAGTGATCACCTTCCAAACTTTCTGCTAAAACAAAATCTTAATACCTCAAATTTGCTGCAGGAGTCATCTCATACCCCATATCTATTATCATATATTAATCCATCACTGAGCAATATGGTCCATCTCTACGGAAAGTATCCCATATATCATCTCTCTTCATAAAGGTGGCCCTGCCTTAAACTTTTCCAACTACAGACCCATGGCCATATACTCCCCTCTAGTTAAGATTCTGGAAGAATGTATTCACTCGTAACTCCTTAAGCACCTCTTGAAAAATAACCTCTTATCTCCCACCCAACATGACTTCCACCCAAAACATAGTACTACAAATGCCCTCATTAGTTTCATAAATACATTGAACCAGCAAAGGAATAATTAATTACTTACCTCCTCTATATTTCTCAACTTATCTAAGGCCTTCAATATGGTTTCCCACAATAAACTTTTTCATGAGCTAGCCTCCCTTATCCTTTCACACTCTATCTTTTCATGGTTCATCGGTTACTTAACTTACCCCCAACTAGCTGTTAGATGGGATAACAAACTATCTTCTTCCCTTTCCATCTCTGTTGGTGCACCTCAAGGTTCTATTTTTGGACGTCTTCTCTTCACCATATTTGCAAATAAACTAAACTCTGACACCCATCATGCTACTTTAGTTCAATACTCAGATGATTCCACCCTTATGTGCTCCGCTCCATCCCTATCTAGTCTTCTCACCAAACCCAATAATCTTTACTGGACATAGAACAATACCTAAACAATTCACAATTGATTCTAAGCCCTTCTACAACAAAACGAATGCTTTTCTACGATAGTAAAAAATCTGTAGATCCTATGTTATTCACCATTTATTCATCTAATAACACCTGCATTGAGCCAGTTGAGTCTACAAAGCTTTTAGGAGTCAACATAGACAAGGACCTCAAATATGACAAACATTTAGCTCTTGTCATAAAGAAAGTGCATATCAAATGAAGTCCCCTTTATAGAATAAAGCCCTTCGTAACTGATTCCACCAGAAATCCCATCAGTAGAACTTACCTTCTATCCACCCTTTTATATGTCTCACCCATTTTTACAAACCTAAGAAAATGTAACTTAACTAAACTAGAATCCTGTTATTATAAAGTAGCCAAATGTGCTGTGAACCAGCCTTCCAGAACCCACCATTGCACCATTCTACATCAACTCAACTGGTTGGAACATCCTCACCTTTTAACCTATAACCAACTAGTAATAACTCATTCTACCATATTCCATCCTGAATACTGCTCATCCAACAGCAAATTAGTTCAACCCTATTCTAGCAACAAAAGTTCAATGTCTTCTAACAAATTACTTCTGAAGATCAGCAAGGCAAATAATAGTTATGGGGATTTTCTTTACTCGCAAAAAGTGGCCAAAGCTTGGAATGACATATCTCAACACATTCTCAACACTAGCAATACTCCTAAACTTAAACAATTACTAAGGGGACACCTCAAACATACTTGACTCTGCTCCTGAACTAAACTTGCTTAAATTTCTACAAAGAGCCATTCTCTTCCATTTTCTACACCTAGTCTCTTATTCCTTCTATTTCCTAATTTTTCCCTCTCAGCCTCTAATGTCATACTAACACTTGCTTATTAATACCATCTCTTCACCCTTTTTCTCCCCTAGCTTTTTTTCCTATCAGCAAGACCCAAAAGTTTACCAAAGTTAACTTGTGTAAATCTTTTCCTACTTTGTTATTCACTCTAGTCAAACTGATGCAGTGTAGGAATTCTGTAGAGATGACTTCATGTAAATCATATTCCTGTTATCGTATCCTTTATGTATTCCCCTAATTGCCTATCGTGCCAGTACATTATTAGCACTGACATCTTTATGTTAATGTTTTTTTTCTTACTATTTACCACATGCATTTTTAAATTGTCTTTTGTAATTGTACTACAGTGAATTTTTAGAGCAATATATTTGTGGATCTTTTCTCCCTGGGCCTCTGCTGAAAATGGGGCAACCTAGGCCCAGTCAGACACTCCCAGTAAAGACATGGAAATAAATAAATAAATAAATAAATAAATAAAATATTTTGCCAGGTTCTTCAGTATTTTGTCTCACATTAATAAGCACGTTGTAAGTAACAGTTACTTTAATTGAGATTCCTTTGTATTATTTTTATTGCTATCTTCTCTAGCTGCCAGTCTTTTTATATAGGGATGTATACAAGAAAATTAAAAGTGAGAAAAGGGAACATCTGTATAATAGTAAACACTGTGAAAACAACAATGCTCTTTATAAACATTCTACTGTATGTGTAGATTTCAAACAGTTTAAATTTTTTGTTTTAGACTCGGTCCCTAGGGATGTAAGGAGTGGTGATTATAAAAAAAATTGCTTTTGAGGAGAAAAACTTTTCGGCAGCTTAAGCTACAAGCAGATAAGCATCTTAGAATCAATGATAGCATTTGTATTGTGCTTTTTATAAGTATATGTGCTATATTGTGTAATGTTGCTTTAAAAGTTGCTTCACTGAAGTTTTTAAATTTTAATTGTTTGATTGTTAATTGTTTGATTGAGTGCGTAGAACAGTATAGAAGTTTGACTGACATTTTGTAATTTATTCTGGTGAAGTCTTTGGATGAAAGAGCTAAATAAATGTTTCCTTGGCTGGACTGCCTTCTGTGAATGTTATTTTGTGGATTTTTGTTTTATACATCCTTTGGGTTTGGTGTAGTTGCTCCAGAATGCTTGCATTGATGAAGTCCAAACAACTCTGAGGAAGTGAATTTTGGGTTGTATAAGTCTCCCAGTTTATGGACAGGTAGTTAAAGTAACCCATAGGTATGGCTTTAGGCTGAATGTTAAGAAATTCCAGTAAGTTTATGTAGGAGGTGCGGTTTTCCAGACTCATGTTAGGAGATCTGTAACTAGAAGGCTATATAGGTTCACAGGTGTTTACTAGGCTAATGACCACAAGGGCCTTGTTAAGCCTAGTCATGCATCCTAAATCTATGACAAGTTCTGTTACCCTTGATAAGTGTAAGCATGGTCCTGGGAGATTAACCATTTACAGGTTACCTGTGTCCATAGGTGCCAAACCAGGGATGAATTTCTGGTTTCCCATCCAATTATCCAAGTTGCACCACTTGAATTGAGTTAGGGAGAAACTCTGCTTCATATGGATGGGGAGCCTGCTCCATAGACAGGGTAGTCTCTGGAATATAAACTTATCTCTCCAGCAGGCCCTATTTGTATCACAGAGAAAGTTTAAGTCTTTAGAATGGGTAATTCTGATGCTGCTTGTTTTGTGGATATGCAGGAGGTCCATCAGATTGGGGTCTGACAATGCCCTGTATGCCAGGCATAGATCTCCCCTCAAAAGCCTGTAGGAGACAGGATACAGAGATAGGGTCTTGAGGTGGTCTGCATAGGACATTTTACCTATGTCCTGTATTCTTTTAGAGAGGTATCTCTGTGGACTTTCCAGTTGTTGGATATGCCTGGTTAGGTACATACCAAAGGGGGTATTGTACTCAGTGATAGGTCTGATGAATGATAGGGAGTCACAGCTATGGTTAGTTGGGTATGGAGCAGCTCAAGCAAATCATGTTGTTGAACCAGTCTACCAGTGTACTTGTCTTTACAAACACTGAGACACCTTGTTTTAGCCTAAGCTGAGAGGGATCAAAATGTACGAAAGGCACTGTATCCTTTGATAGCCGGGGTGCTCTCCATGGTTCTGAACCACGTTTCCATGACTGCACAGATGTCCACATTCTGAAGGCTGAGGAGTGCTTCTAGGGACTGCAGTTTTTTATTTAAACTCCTAGCACTGAGCAGCACTACCTTTAGGTGGTCATGAGTAATTTTTTGTTATGTCGGAATCGGAAGGTTTAACAACTTGGCATGGCATAAAAAAGCCAATAAGGGGAATAGATAAAGTTTTTGCTTGTATCCAGAAGCCAAATAGTGACAAGTGTAAAGCATCATGGTTTGCCAGTCATCTCTCCCCAGGATGACAGATATTGGAACCCCTTGCCGTGACACCAGAAACTAAGCCAATTGTTGGAAGTCAATCATTTTTTCCTGGTACTATCTTCATTGATTAAGGTAGGGTGATCCTGAAAGCTAGATTCACACCAACCTGGGACACATACTCAAAGAGCTTCATCATGTCACCCTTTATCCAGCCCAGTGAGGTGCATCTTAGGTTGCTTACGTCACATGGATTATGACTGTGTCACATTGGTACTTGTGCTTTAAAGACATAAGTGCATGCATGATCTGGTCGATCCTGGCAGCAGACAGACAGCTCACTGAAAGGGTGGTATCAGTATATCTTAGAATGGAATCCCCAACATACCTCATAACTTTTTAACACAAGAAATCTGGACAAAAGCAAAAATAATTGGGGACAAAGCCCCAAAATAGGGACAGAGTTCAAATATTGCTCTTATACACTTAGAAAATTTATAGAATAATAGCTTTTGTGTTGGTATGTATTTTCTGAAGGATATAAAGTCTGCTACTATAATGTCTGTTATTATTTAGTGACTTTAACACTCAATGATTTTCCCAGAAAACCACAAATTTAATGAGGAGCTGACACAAAATAGGAGGTGAAAAGCTAGACATTCTGTGAAAATCTGGACAGAGTGGTGTGAACCCCAGTAGCTAGAAGGTCTGGCTGTGTGATGTGTTGGGGTTGGAAACATGGCTACTATGATTTTCAGAGTTATGTGTTGTGTGAGGCACTCTCTTTTTTGGGTGTGCACTAGACTCCTGAGGGATGCTTTTAGGAGGTGTTGGAAGTTTGGGTAGATTACATGTGAGTACCTTCGCATATATGTGTCTTTGTGGTTGTTCCTTTGTATTGGTAGTGAGTGTTTTGGGAGTAATGCTGACAACCTGGTTTGCATTTTTCATGTGTACATGTGAGAGCTTTACCTCCAATGACATTGTATATCTGCATCTCTCACATACTGTTTCTTTGTTCTAAAATTAAGTGGTTGCTGTGTTTCTTTGTTCTAAAATTAAGTGGTTGTCAGTGAACAACAAGCAGTTACTACACTGTCTCAAGATGCCCATATCCTCCAGGCCAGAAACAGAGATTACATGGAAGTGTCTATCCATTACACCAGATTCTTAATAGATGGGATGGAATGGTGTAGAATCACTTAAAGTGAGACTGTTTAGTAGTACACTATAGGGTGACCTGCAGTTGTACTGCCCTCTGCACAAACTGGCATCTCTTTAAGCAGCTATGAACAGTGGGTGACTTTGGAGAGCATTTCCTAAAGAGGATTTTAAATTGGGGAGGCTTGTGTATATATAAGGCACAGGTAACCATGTTTGTGAAATGCATAAACACATGGCTTTTATATCATCAGGATGCAACAAATGCTTTACAACAAAAGGCAAAACTCATGCATAATCCGGAATCATTGGAAATAAGTTAACACACCATGAGAAATGCTCCCAAATACAGAAAAATGTATATATTTGAAATATTTTAGAGAACTCAGGAGAACTTTGTTAAATTCAGTACAGATTTTGCAGTATCAGAGGAGATTAGAAAATATCAGGATATGGTTAAAAACAGCCTAAGAGCAGTAGATGGTGTTTCTTTAAATGTGCAGGCTTAAAAAGGATGAAAATTCAACAACTTAATAAATGCAGCACAGAACTGTTAAATAGCACTGAGACAGTTAGAGCAAGTGCAAAAAAAAAAATACTTATATCTGTTTTGTAAATCCACAAATGGCTTAGATTAGATGCAATGCAAGGTTCTTGTAGTCACAGGAGTCCAAGCCAGGCACACATAAGCTCTGAATAAATGAGCACAGTTTCCCACAAATGTAAGGCTCTTATACCAGAAGAATGAAAGATTTTTACATGGTTAAGTCTGTAGTCCAATCTGGTAAATTCACAATAAGCCTCCCACCAGCAGTTCCTAACTCAGATGGGTTGAATCGGCCCTCTGCACCCACCAGAGTTCAGAATAAAATTCTCTTAATTTAAAACAAACTGGTTTTGAGCTCAAGTTTTATAACAAAGCATTTACAACAAAAGGCATAACTTCTGTAGAATCAGGAATCATTGAAAAAAAAGTTTGCAAACCCTGAGAAATGTTTGCAAATTCAAAAAAGTGTGTGCAAATGTAGGAAAACTTCTACAAACAGAGAAAAACTTTGCAAACGTAGAAATATTTTGGCAACTCAGGAGACCTTCAATAAATTGGGAACAGATTTTGTAGTATCAGAAGAGGCTAGGAAATATCAGGACAGTGATGAAATATCAGGATAGTAGGCATGACAGGTCATTTTCCAAGCTATTTAGGAGTCAGCCTGTGGTATTATCAGGACCCATTAATGCAGTGCTATTAGGTCTGGAGAGTGCAGTGAGGATTTGTTCTTTAGTGATAGCCTGGGGAGAAATTGTAGAAGGTATTTCCTGGGGGATTTGGGAGTGATATATGGTGAAACCAGAGTTAAATTTAGCTGCAAGTAAATTTGCTATATCTCCTGGTTTGGTAAATGTAGTTCCATTTGTTATTAGTTCTGAAAACTGCTGGGTGTTCCCTTTAAGGTTGTGCACATTATTGAAAATTGTCTTACTGCTATTCTTAGCCTTGGTAGCTATTTTTGACTAAAAGCTGGCTTTGATGAACTTGATTATAGTCATGTGAGTTGCTTGCTGAGACTCATAATGGACTTTTATTTTTGTCTTTGCCTTTTAGGCATAGCCCTTCCTGTTTTTGGACAGAATTCTCTTTCTATTCTAAAGCTATTTGTTTATACTGAGTATCTACCTAGGGAGCTTGTTTTTGGAGTTTGTCTTAAGTTTATTTTCATTTAGATATGCTGTTTTTATTTCTTTTTTTTTTTTTTTTTGTGGTCATTTACATGTTATGGGATGCTAATATTCAGAGATGCTCAGCCAGTGGGCACTTGTCTATGTGTTTGTAATTTTCTTAAAGTTATCACTGAGTGAATAAATATAATATATATATATATATATATATATATATATATATATATATATATATATATATCTTTAATATGATGAACTTGGCTACTGATTCTGATTTATTTTTAAGGGTCTGTTTCTTGTGGTTTTCTGATGGATGCAGGGACTGCTGTAGCTAAAGAGATATAGGAGATATAGCAACATTATACTTGTGGCTGTATCTAGGAGAATTGTTTACTTTCTTCAACATACACAGAACTCAATGCTGATTATAATATTTTGAGAAAATAAAGAGGGGAAGGAAAGGCAACCATTGAGGGGCAGGTGTTCAATGTATGTTCTGAAGGGAAGCTGGAAAAGGATGTAAGAGAAGGTAAAGATATGGAAACAAGGTGTGAATCACAAGCAGGGCACATTTACAAATATATAAACAGAGACAAATACTGACAGGGAAGGGGCTTTAATACTTCCAAGTGGGATGGCAGCAGAATTAGAGAAACAAAGGGAGGTCACTAATGATGAGATGGATTGGACAACAAACAGGGGAGTGCAGTGACACTCAAGGAAGAGGAATGCCAACATGGGAGTAATGTAGTTATGTCCTTTGAGAATCTCAGTGGGGGGGTCAGACTTCACCCTGACCACTCTCTTCACTGCAACTCAAATGAGTGCTAAGGACAGTGACAGGCAGGGATGCCACTTTGTTAGCCCCTTTCTATGCAACTGATTCTACTAACCCTGTTGACTCCCTGCACATGACAAGATGCTTGACCATAGTAGTGCCACCAGAGGTAAAAATGGTATCCCCATCTGGTGAGACATAACCAGGTTTGTCTGACCCCCACTGCACCCAAAGGGGATTCTGGCTGGGATCTAGGTGCAGTAAATGCAGGGAAGGGCTGGGCTTGCTGTGGGTCTGGAGATTGGGGCCTCAACACTGACACAGCTGTGACAGCTGCTGTACAAAATATAAACATAAATGGAGAAAATTAAAATAACAAAGATAAAAGGAGGGATGTGGCAGAGAAAAAACACAGGCATCAGGGATACATACAGTACACATAAGTCATAATATCAAATGGTTGCATACTACTGAAGCACTAAATCCATACATTGGTCTAATGTCATTGACTGCATGCATGCATACTGGTATAAGAGAACTGGCCTTATGTTATGATGTACTGACAGAAGCTTTGTGAAACAGGTACCATCCCCTGATGTTCCTGTACAGATCTGCTGCAGCACATGCGGACATGATTAATGAGGAATGTTGTGTCTATAAACACCAGTGTTATCATAATGATGCAGCATACCTTTTTTATAAGGTACATACGGTATCCTCAATAGGATGTCATAAACTTAGCATATATAACAACAGTAACTCCAGAAAGGGCATACATGCTACTGAGCTGCAGAACTCTACAGAACATATTCATAATAGAAAGAAATGTTGAATACAGTTACAAGGCCACATGCTAACATGTAACAGATACATTGAAGAAAATAAATGCAATTAGGCACTACTTTATCTAGAAAACCTCTCTATTCACATCCAGTATATAAGATTGTTCTCCAAAATTGTCTCCCAAGCAAGAAGGAAAAAAAAAAGAAAAAGGTAGTAACTTAAAAAACAACTCAGATGCCCTGCCCCAACCTGTTCTTCTCACCAGCTAAGAAGGTCAGCAGGGTTACTGCTCTGGTGACTGTAGTGCTATCTGCATTACTGAGCAGACAGAGCTATACCAGTGGCATCAGACACTATCCTGGCAGGACTGTGCCAGGCTTCTACTTTATACTGGGGACGTTAATAAGATGCCAAAATCAGCCATTCCCAGTGGTCCCTGCACATCAAATAAATAGAAATCCTGATTTTCGTTCTGTGCCATGAGGGAGCACTTCCAAACTCATTACCCTTGGAAGCCATGCCCATTCACCATGTTACTTTCTTGAGAAATGCAGCAAACTTCTCACAGTCACTCCTGTTTCATTTTTATGCACATGTCTCACACCACAGGGCACCTTGTTAGTGCAACCTGTTATGGTCCTACCGTTGTGTAGTGCACACTGAGTTGGTGTGGCAGAGTGGTGTTGAGGTGTGAACACTGATATGGAAAGTGTGTACTAGGAGTGTGTTGCTCAGGTATGATAATAGTTTTGCCCCTTAGTGTCTCCATGGGGTACAAATGTAAACTACTTTTCTTGATATCATCATGAGAGTCATGATCAACCAATGTATTCTCAGTTTGCCTTAAGAGCGGGCGTGCAAGTGCATGAGATGAAGATAGCACCCTCTTAACATGACAGCCCACATCTGTGAAGTGTAAAAACAGATGTTCAGGAGCTTTTATTAATTTGTTCCTTATTAGCATAACTGCTATGCTACAAGTATCAAATCTATGGAATATAAACTCCTGCAGCCACCATGAGCCTCTTCTCACAATGAAAGATTACAGGCAGGCAGTCTCCCAAACTCTTTGGAAGTAAAGAACAAGCTATTTTACTGAAGGCTCCTTGTTTACAAACTAAGTATGCACCCCAAAACATGTTATTACCTCCAGCCTTCCCTTAAAATTTTTGCTTATGACCTGTATTCATATTGTGCCAATTGAAATATCTGTAAATGCTGTAACTTAGGTATGCAGTCACACAGAATGCTGTGAGATGTTCCCAAAATTGGGGTAGTATCTTGCCACAGAAGAGAGCAAGAATATGAGCAGGTCACGAAACTTATTATCACGTGTATGTGGCCTTGTTAACATTATCCATTTATACAAATCTGAGCTGTGTATTAATTTTGTTGTGTGTGGATGAGTATAAGCCACTAACCCCTCTTAACAGGTATGCCATGGCCAAGGCTAATACTACTCCTACATTCAACTAAGGATGTGACATAAGTGCATGTACTAAATGTTTTTTATATTACTGCTTGACACACCTACCTGAGAGAGATCACAACAGCACAGCAATGTGGAATGAAAATGTTAATACTTGTTTTGTATATGTGCTTTGGCTGTTTGGTGCAAGCTTGAATAACTTTTGTGTACTCGTTCTTTCAACACAAACCTTAATGAGAGTGTGCTCTGCAATATATCAGGGTGTTAACATCAAAGTCCTTGCTGAGATGGTAGCTGTTTTATAAAGTATATGTGATGACCTCTGAAAATGCATATCCCATAAGTGAGACATCATGGAAAGGTGGCTGAGGCAGCCTGAATAACAAAAGCAACAAACTGGACCCAATACAATGGTAATCGCAGTCATGGTCACAGAGACAGTGAAACCAGTAAACATTTGAAATTGTTTTCTCGTGATTGTTTTTCACACTGAAGAAGGGTATCATCCAAAAGCTTTGTGGGTTAATAAAATATAGTTAATTACTATTTGCAGCATCTCTAAGTCAGGTATGTTTTACTAGCAGCTTGAATGACCCTAGTCTTCATTTGCATGTAGGTATCATAACAGTCACAATTCTTGTGGCTGCTCCACCTCTTTTTATAATGAAGTGGGTGATCTTGAAATGAAGGCTCCACAGTCTGACAAAAGTAGTTCTACTATGTCCACTCTTCCATCCATTCTAAAGGGGAGTAGCATAAGACATGGGCATACCATGTCCACTCCACCATCCATTGCAAAGGGAAGCAGCATATGACATGGCATCCATGAGAGCATGCTGCTCAAGCCACAGTGATGCATGATAAAGGCCGTCACTCATGCATACATAGCAATCCTTCCTCTGAGCAACATGTGGATAGTGCTTGTGACCCTCACAGGAGAGGGCAGCTCATATTCTCCTTCACATGCTGCAGCATAACATCAAGGAAATGGGGCAGGATCCTTGAGGCTGGTGCCAGTGATATACCCACAATGTCCCATGCTAGTCATAAAAAAGTTCCTCTAATACTCCCAAAGTTAGACATACCTTGGTAACATAGGGATAAGGATTCCATGCATCCCATGGACTTGTAAATGAGGGTGGCACATTTCCACTAGCTTCTGCATAGTTTAGCTATCTACACAGCTGTGCAGTCTACAATGTCATTATTGTGGATAACTTAAAATATTTGTTGTGGACACATGACACAGCACCTCCAAGAGCAATGAGGCTTAACACCATGACTGCCAGTGATGAGTACACTCTCCTGTAATTTCAAATTTGCTAATGTTGTCACCACCTCACACATCATTTTGCAGTTCACTTGCTGTAATTACATGATTTTACTGTGGTTATTAACCACATAGCTAACACTTTTGCCCACATTACATATACATCACTGAACTGTTCTTCAGATTTTTTACCCAAATTTGCATTTGCAGAGATATTCATTTCAGTAATGCTGCTCATTACCATCTCATTATACTGAAATTAGCATAATCTGTGGGGTGCAGGATTTCGTGGCCTTCCCTGCTCATGCTCAGTGACTCTGTGAATTGCCTACACTCTGCACATGGCATCTTGTTGTGCACAATCATTTTCTTTGACAGAGAAAATGTTTCTTAATCCCACAAAGATTATGGCAAAGTGTCTAACAGCTTTGAAAGCCTTTTGTTTATCAGAGGAGATTAACATCTAGCTTCTCTGCTGTCTTTGTGGAAGGATTAAGTGTTTTACTGAGTAAGTGAATTACAGTCAAGAAAGAAAAAAGCAATGCCTGGCATATTATGACAAACTAGAGAAAGAATGCATGCAACAGATAGTGCAGAGGATTAAGGCTACTATCTGTTAATGACCTACTTCCTGTAATCCTGCATGCAACAGATAGTGCAAAGGATTAAGGCTGCTATCTGTTAATGACCTACTTCCTGTAATCCTGCATGCAACAGATAGTGCAAAGGATTAAGGCTGCTATCTGTTAATGACCTACTTCCTGTAATCCTGCATGCAACAGATAGTGCAGAGGATTAAGGCTGCTCTCTGTTAATGACCTACTTCCTGTAATCCTGCATGCAACAGATAGTGCAAAGGATTAAGGCTGCTATCTGTTAATGACCTACTTCCTGTAATCCAGCATTTGATTCCACCAACCTCCATTTGCCTACTGTGAAACTCTGACTTAGCAAACAGACAGTGATCCCAGGTGACCCCCTGAAAAAGGGACACTTGTGTCACATTACACAATGAACTTACACAGTTAATGAATAATTTATGAAAATAAATGATTATGTGGTTATAAAAGGGTATATGATGCTATTTACATAAACACTATACTTTTTCATGACAATGACAACCCAACTGCTTGACTTTTGACTGTCAAATTGTAGATAACACAGATGGTATTGAGTGGAATAACTTTGATTTTTACTTCTTCTGGAAGAAGCTGCTTCTATTTTGATATGTCATAATTAATGATATTGACATAAGGAAGTTTCCTCTGCCTGATACTATCATTAAAAACAAATTAAACTATATGAGACAACTTGTATATAGCTTGCACATGGCAACATGTTTGAGCAAAGCTCCATGTGCCATTTATTTTGCTCAAGGGTATAATTTGTTTTCTACTATAAGATTAGCAAGTGTGTCTGCTTCCTAGGCTATGAATCTTAATGATTTAGTTGCAGAAATGTTAAGTACTTTGCATCAGTGACATCAAACATAAACTTTTGTATTAGACTATGCAAGCTTTCCTTTGTAGCTTTCAAGTAACTGTTACTTGGAAATACTTTTTGCTTCTGTTAAGATAACTTGACTGATAAAAGTTTAAAGAAATTTGTATGACCTTAGATTTTAAACTGCAACATGTATTTTCTAAATGAATTTCAACAGAGGCCTCCTTGTAAATAAAATGTTGTGGTATTTTTAATGGAAAAACAAATCAATAGTGAATATTATACATTTCATTGATATTTGTTTTCTGTTTAAATCAGCGTGTTCCCTTAATCAGATATTGTATGGTAAAAAAGAAGTTCAGCCTTGGAGTAAGTAAGAAATACAATTTTTATCTTTAAATATCCCTGATTGTTTTGAAAAATAGCTAATTTTATTGATACGCCACATCTAGGTAAACATGTGTAATCATAGAACACTGTATTTTTTTTTTTTTGGTAAACTGTATTGTTAGAATGTCTCCATTGCTGTTATATCTTGGATCACATTGTTGCAAAAATGCTCATCTAACAAAATGCTTATACCTAAAAGTGCTTAATTTGCAAGATTTCACGTGTTAGATGTTGGACTAATAAGACAAAATATGTCTTAAAATATAACTTTAATATAAATATCACTGCTTCTAAATCATTGGTCTGAATGCTAGGAAAGGTAATTACACAGATAGATGGCCTAACCCCCTAATTTAGGCCTCAAAATTGGAGCTACAGCCCATGGTATTTACTTCCCTTTGTGACATGTGGTAAAATGCATCATATGAGCATTTATTTCTTACTAAAACAGAAAATGTCATTCCCCAACTCAGTTTCGTTCATACTGTCATTCTCTAAAGGCATGACTATGTGTCACAGCAGATATCCACTGCTTTTGGAAGTGATAACTATAAACCCACTTACTTTGTAAATGATAGCTGTAATTTACAGTATATTTTTTTTCACTCCCAAAGCCAATTCATTCACTGTTATACTGTGGTGATAAATCCTTTGGTGACATTTTCTGTTTTTTTATGACACATCAATATTCAGTCTGATAGCGATGCATTGCGAAAATGCTGAACACAGCCACTTACATAATCTACAAGTATAAGGTTATTGTACAATAAATGAGATGTTTTTCTACCCACTGAATGTGCAGAACCTGACAGTGGATTTTTTGTTTTTGTAAACTCCTTTATCAATGCTTGTCTTTTCAGCTTTTCCCGGTTAGGGGTCACCACAGCAGAACTCCAGTCTGCTAATGATTGGCAGCAGCTTTTTATGGTGCCGAGTTGCCAGCCCAACTCCCAACCTTCAGCAAAGGCACAACCATTCATGCATGTCTTTTGGAGGCCACTCAACCGCGGGGAGGACATGCAGACTCCACACAGAAGGCACTCCAGCTGAGAATCAAACAGGAGAACCTCTTGCTGTGAGGCAACAATGCTACCATTGTACTACCGTGCTATAATCATGTCATGAAGTCCATTCTTCCAAAATAATTTCATATACTTTGTGAAGCTAGTAGATTTGATATAATAGGGTATGCACTCACAATTAAAACAAAATTATTGCATACTATATAAAACAATTAAAGTAAATCACTTCTTGTCAGCTAAATGGGCATGCATCATAAACCCAGCCAAATACATATGTGGTAAGATTTCTTTAAATGTTATAATTTGCGTTCCATTCACCTGCTCCCTAATTCTTCCTGTAGCAGATTGCTCTTCCATCTTAAATTCACTCCTGCCTGTCAGATCTAACACTACTGAATAAGCTGTCTGGGACAGTACACAAGTCTTTATTCCACTGAACTAAACAATGTATTGAAAACTGTTATCTGTATGTCAGTTTGAAGTACTGTTTACAGAGCATCTTGACTATGCAACTAAATCAATAATCTTTTTTTATTTCTTTTACATACCTGAGATATATTTTATATCTAGTCTGATAAGCCAACCAAATGTTTTTCTTATACATTATGCCTATAGAATTAATTCCCCATTATGCGTTTTACGTGGACAGAATCTTTGTTTTTGAGAATGACTAGAAATTCATACATCAAAGCCATGGAAACTTTCAATGCATCATATCATAGTAACTCAGTTGTCTTCTGCTCAGAGTAGAATATCATTGACCATGCATTTTCAGCAATTTTGTGTAATAATCCACAAACCCCTAAGTTTGCCTACTTTATATGCACATATGAACTTTACTGTATCCACTAAAGACTTAAACATTTTCAAGTTTATTGTATACCATTATATTTACACCTTGTGCAATAATCATGAATAGTGCCCTTATATTCATGCCACTGGTTTGTACACTTAAATTTTCTGCTGGCATCCAGTCTTTCTCTCTCTCTCTCTCTCTCTCTCTCTCTCTCTCTATCTATCTATCTCTCCCACCTTGCTTCCTCTTGTAGTTGTAGTATTCTGTCACACTTTATGTTTTCCTGTATGACTTTTCGCTTTTTCCTAACTCCCATTTTATGTTCCCATATCTTTAAAAATTCTCCTCCAATTTTTCTTTCTATTCCCTGTAAGTTTAGTACTCTTCTCTTTCTATTACTTGTAGCTGTCATGGAATACCTACATTGTTAGATTATAGGCCAATACCTGGGTGAGGAAATGGGTGAATCCCCATCCATATTTTTTCTTGTCAGTCGTTATTCCTTCTTTATCCTCTTTACCCTCCATGTTTAGCCATTCACTCATCTCCTTTTGATGTGAATTGAGACCTCTGTCTTCCGGGTCCTTTGGCAAATTCCATGGAATTTGTATTACCACTGGGTTAACCATCACGCTGTCCACAGTTATACTTAGCTTTAATGTTCCTCTCATCCTTTTTGAAGTGCTGTTTCTTTTTTTTTTTTGGCTCTCATTTTCTCCATATTTTTCACTCCACGTCTAACAGTATGCATCAAGCTGTTATACCTATGTAATATTTTTCCTGTAAAGGCCATGCTCTTCCCTTCCTTACACCTTAGACAGCAGTATGAACCTATGTAACACTTCCCATGTTTCTGCTATTGCAGTCACCCTGTCTTCTGATATCAGTAGGCAGTCATCTGCATACATTAAGAAGCCATCTTACTTCCCTAGCCAGCTTCACTGTCATTATGGTGAAGAGAACCACAGAAGAGGGCACACATGCCTGGTACCCCTGTGTATTTGAAATGGTAGCAAGACCTCTATCTCTGTCTCTATCTCCTTGTACGTGGCCTTTACTACAGTTATAAAAAGCCTTAATTTCTCAATGTTAAAAAAAAATACCACCTCATAGTATCAGAGGCATTTATAAACTGAATTAAAAATACACTCCCAAGTTCTATCCCTCACCCCCACCCCATTGCTCTGTCACTGTGCTCTTTTGGCCTTGATGAAACCATGCTATCCCTTTTCTATCAGTTTTGGAGCACTGATTACAGCTATCTCTTTTGCACCCTAACCATTATTTTTATGCTTGTGCTTATAAGTTAAATTGGCCATAGCCCCAGCACCTCTCTCCCTTTTTTTAGAATTACACTGCCCCCGCCTTTTTCATTGTCTCTGTTGCCTCTACTGTCACCACTTTTATATTTGCCTCTCAATGTGTCCCATAGATTCTAACCCCCCCACACACCACCACCACACATTTTTAATATTTGCTTGATTGTCTTGGCCATCAGCTTTTCTCTTCTGTTTTCTTGGTTCTCCCTTTTATTTCTGTGGTTGTTATATTTGTGTTTAGGCCATCTCTTTTCTCCTCTTGTTGTCTGCATGGGCACCTTCCCTTATTCCCACTCCCACCCACTCCTTTCTTGGGATCATGACTTTTGATAATTATTTGATAGTTCTCCTCTGATCTCTTCTCTCTTGTCCCCTTTGTGTTTGGAATTTCCTAAAGCACTCTATTTTTTTATGTTTCTTAGCTATGTACTTCCTTTACTCTTTCCCTTCACCCATGAAAAAATCTTACCAGTACCATAGTTCCACATCTAATAGTGTAGCGGTCCTCTGCTCTAGTTCTATTTTTAATACAATTTCTCTCTCATGCAGTCAATTTATCTCCTTCCTCACTCACTACCTCCTGTATTTCTTCTAATTCTTCTTCTCTTCTCTTAATATCCTTCTTATTTCATCACATTTCCCTGACAACTCTCCTCAGGATTTATGCCAGAGTACTTCTTTCTTTCTTTTTTTTTCTTTCTTTCTTTCTTTCTTTCTTTCTTTCTTTCTTTCTTTCTTTGTTTCTTTCCTTCTTTCTTTGTTTCTTTCTTTGTTTCTTTCTTTCTTTCTTTCCTTCTTTCTTTGTTTCTTTCTTTCTTTCCTTCTTTCATTCTTTCTATCCCACCAATGTTTTACTTCTTGTGTTCTGTAGCTTTTGTTGTCTTCCAGTGTTTCATCTGCTGTCTATATCAAAGTATGCCCTTTCTTCATCTTTCCATTTAAAATGACCCCATCTCCATCTCAGCTTATTTCCAAGCTCATTCTCTATCCCTGCCACCATCATTTCTTCTGCATGTTCTGATAGACACCTGTCTTGTATGTTGTTGCCATGAACCTTGCACAGAGTCTATCTCCTCACTAACAGTCAATTTGGTCTTTTTGTTTGGGTAGACAGTACCTGACAAAAGTCCCTCCGTCTTGACTAGGTGTGTCTTTCTTCAGGTATCAACCCAACAAGATATCAACCCACCTTCCTTGCTCCATCTAATTCTCAAGTCTCCTTTTCATTTTATAGTTGTACTGTCTTTTATCAACTAACCTGTGACTGTAAGGAACTATAGCAATGTTGTAGTCTTCATCTATTATTTACAACCCTTATTTTCATCTGTTCCCACTTCTGAAAGAATTGCAAGAAAAATCCCGCTGTATCTTTATGTCTATTGTTAACCTTAATTTTTTCTTGCCGAATTGCACTCTCTGCATTTCTCTGCCCTTCTTTGACAGCGTGTAATCCTCTTCAGAATACTGCCACCCTCATCCAGATTTATATTGAATGTTCAAAGTGGATATGTCAAACTCAAAGTCTTATTAGAGGCCTTTGAAGAGTGTGACCAACTAATTAAGGGTCATATACCCTTACTCCAACCCACTCCTCTGTACTTTTTTTTAAGTCAAAAGGCTATGAGCCTTCCTAATATTTAAAGGACATACATTCTATATTCCAACAGCTCTGCAGTGAAATGAGTTACTCTTTAGAACAGGGGTTGGTATAGAAACATTTACAAATGCATTATAGTTCTTGGTCTGAAGCAGATAATGTTTAAACTCAACTCCTAACACACTCCCCACTTCACCTCAAGAGACTTCTCTGCTTAAAATATTGGATTGTTTCTTAATCTTTATCTTAGTTTTCTGAAGTAGCATCATGTTTCCCTGCATTCTGTGTAGCCTGTGGTGCATTGTTTTTCACTTTATATAGTGTACCCCCTGTATTTCATGTGACTGTACCTATTCTGTTTCCCTCCCCTTTTGCATACACTATCCCTATCCTGCCACCAACATTGGAGGTTCCCCTCTCTGAGTGCCCCTACTGGACTGGACCTAATGTCCTTCAACAACTGCCTATATCTGATTCTATCCCACCTCCCAATGCTTGAGTTTTGCTCTTATCTCGGTCCTACATTTTCTGTGGTATCGCTTGGACTAGGCCCTTCTTTATTTTCTCCTACAGGTCTTTGTTTTACTACTATTTTCCCTGCTTTTCTATTTCACTCATTACTACTCTTTACTGGCTATCATCTGTGTGCAACTCCCCTAACTCTGGTGACATTTTGGACAAATCAAGTACTGGTACTTCTAAAAGGTTTGCACTTTAAGCATATATACATACATAGCTGCACACGTACAGTTATATACACACATAACTGTACATGCGTGGTTAATGTTCCACTTATGTAGCATATATTTGCATTCTCTTTCTCTGTTCTTGTAACTTCCCTCTTGTATTACTTCTTTTGAAAAAAGCAAGAAGGCATATTTCTCTGCATGCATCTTTTAGCCTTGTGTTACTTTTTTAAATATAGAACAGTATATCACTTTTACCCTTTGTTATTTCAGATTTGTTTTGTTGCATCTGTAAAAAATTGATTATTTTACATTACATTGGCCAGTGTCTTTAATTTTAGGCTTTATATATCTTCTCTTCATCTTGGCAACTTTTTTGCCTATGCCAGCTTTTACTATCTTTGGAGTATGTTAAATCAAGGCAGACATTTATACTGCCCTCATCTTTTAGGTTCATAGGTTCATACTAGGCTATCTGCCCTGGGGCATTTATAAGCCTATCCCGAGTGTGTTTGGCTTTCTCCACCCTTTGATTTGAGTTTGCTGTGCCCTTTTTAAGGTTAGTTTACTGTGCCTCTGTCTAGTAGTGACACAGAAGTAATCCCCAGGGTAAACCTACGATCTCCCATCCACTCATCAAGATTCCTCTTGAAGAGAGTCAGTGATGTGCTCTGACTAACATGGACTGGGATTCTATTTCAGAGCGAAGGGAGCCTCTGGTTATCAATCTGTCCCTCCAGCATGTTCTATTTATTTCTGTGCTAAGGTTCAAGTCCCTTGAGCGCGTGGTTCTAAGGGATTTAGATTTTCTGAGGTGGAGCATGTCCATTAATTCTGGGTTGGACATAGCTTTATATGTCAGGCATAGATCGCCTTGAAGTAGGCGGAATGCAACTGAGTAGAGGTGGAGTTTTTTTAACCGGGCAGCATATGGGATCTGTTTGAGTCCCTTGATCCTCTTTGTGAGGTACTTTTGGGGTCTTTCTAGTTGCTGCAGGTGTCAGGTAAGGTACATCCCAAAAGGGGCATTGTATTCTATGATGGGCCTGATGAGGGATGAATAAAGGGGCACTATTACCTCACTTGATCTAGATGTGAATCCTTTCGTGATAAGGTGGGCTATGTAGAAGGCCTTTCTAACCACTTTGGCAATGTGGTTGTCAAAGGAGAGATTGCTATCAACTTGGGTCCCCAGGTCCCTAATTACTTCTTCCATACTTAATGGGTTACCACCTATGTGGTAATTTATGGGCACTTTGTTTTTGCCAAAGGGTATGACTATACACTTTTTGGTATTTAGCTTTAGGCCATGGCTCTGGCACCAGTTATCTGTCTCTGTGAGACCTTTTTGGAGGATGTTCGTGTCAGCTGGAGAGTCAATTATGGTGCCCAGTTTGCAGTCATCTGTGAACTTGGTCAGCCATAGTCCTCCTGTGTTGGCCTGTACCTCGGAGAAGTATATGCTGAACAAGAGAGGTCCCAGGACAGAGCCTTGTGGGACACCACTTGTAACCGGTTTCGAGTCTGACATGTCTCCGGCAATTCTGCCTCTGTGGGTTCTGTCTTTGAGCCAGTTAGCAACCCATCTTGTGACATAGGGGTTTATATTTAAGCTGGATAGCTTATTTATGATGCCCGAGTGGGGTATTGTGTCAAATGCCTTTGTGAGGTCCAGATAGGCTGTGTGGACTACCTCCCCTTCATCTATGGCCTTGGTGACTGTTTTGAAAAAGTCGACCAGGTTCAAGAGACAGGATCTGCCCTTGAGAAAGCCGAATTGGGTAGGATCTAGTGTCTGAAGGTCCCCGGTGTCTTTGTTTATGAGTTCCATGATGATCCTCTCCATGGCCTTGCAGATAAGGCTAGTTAGGCTTATGGAGCGATAGTTACCAGGGTCCACCACCTTTGTGGAGTGGGACCACTGTTGCTGTACGCTATTCTTTGGGTGCATATCCTGTAGTGAGGCTGAGATTGTACCACCTTTTGAACAGCACTTTCTTAGCCAATACAAGTTAGCTACCTTTAACATTCATTCTATGTCATCCCTGGTCCAGGCATCCTAACTGTGAATCACCTATTTCTTTTTCCTCATAGCTGCTCTTTGTCTGCCCACTTGTTCCATTCTCTTGAGTTGCTAGTCTCCTCCTTAGACCAGAACAGCTAGCACAATCCTTCTGCTGCCCAGCAGTTTCCATCTTCATCCTCAGATGCATTCGAGGAAGCTTCCCTTTTTTTCAGACTCTTTGTCCTCATATTCATGCTCCTGTTCTCTAATCCCACCTAGCTGGTGTTCTGTCTCATTCAGAACACAGACATCTGTTCTTTGTTTTTTTAATGCTGTCACTTTCCTGATTGTTCTTCATTCTCTTGATGACCTGTTCAGGTAGTTAATTTCTGTGTTTATTGTGTGTTGAACCTGCCTAACTGAACTGTGTCCTTCTTTGGCTCTAGCATCTGCTTTTGTATTTTCTTCTATTGACACATCATCCTCTAATAACCTAGATATAGCTGGCATCTCTGGAGTGCTACAGGTTTTCTGTAACTCCATATCTGGATGGCCTTTAGAACTTATTTATTTATTTATTGTGTATGCGTATGCACATGTGTAGCTTTGTTAGAACATTTGATACTGGGGTAATTTATAACAATCGACTGTTGGATGGGTAAAGCCAGTCTAACACCAAAAGGGAAACTGGCTAGACTTTAAATGCACATAAAGGCAGCTAGCCTAGTAGTCACCTCTGAACTCATGATCCACAGTATTTTTCAAAATTCTGTAAACAATCTCCACCCTATAGAATTTGCATTTATTGTTCTTCTATGGCAAGCAGAAAATAGATGGATATGTTAGCCATATGTTGGATGCCTGTATTTTATGCGTGACCATCACTTCAGCCATCACTTTTGATTTATGCATAGTTGCAGAGAAATCCCTTCAACTATTTTAATATAGCAGCCTTTGAAGGGGGAATCATTTTAATGGTCATGTGTAAAAGGATTTTTTTCTTTCAGTCTGAAACTGCACATACAGTTTAGCATGTGGCATAGCTTGTTTCCTCTAATTCCCTAGCTTCCCTACTCTGTGAGTCCTCTCTGTATGTTGTTCATTTGTCCTGGGAAGTTGGAACTTAGTGTCCATCTGCTCCAATATGAGTTGATCTAACTCTTTGTCTTGAACTTGTTCCTGATTCCTATAATTTTCATATTGTTTTTCCTTGATCTATTCTATAGCTCAAATATTTTCTTCTTTAATCACATCCAGTTCTACTAGATGCTACAATCACTCAATGTAACCTTACACTTTGACACAGATTACTCTTTCTTTCTCTTCTAGAGCCTATATTGTTTTCTCATCATTCATACTTCTATCTGATGTTTTTGAGTGTATCATTCATTGTTCCCATATCCTAGGCCACTGTAGTTAGGGTTGTGATAATTTTTCAAAGCTGGGATCTGCATTGCAGCTTTCTGTTGTGCCACCATCTTTCACTTCCTGTTAAAGATTTGAAGTTTAAACTGCTTTTTCCCCTTTTTTATGGACCTAGTAACCAGACCTCTAAAGCAAAATAGCCATTTTGCTAGGGCTCTCTGGTGCCTCCTGCTGAAAGTTTAAACTTCTCAGACTCTTAGCCATCACTGTCTAATCATCTTATGAATGTAGTTTGGGACAAACTAAGTTGTCCTGGTCTCATGAGCAGGGGTAAAGGGGTGGGGGGGGTATAGAAGTTAGGAATTAATTGGAGTCTTTGCAGGTAGGTTGGATAGTGGGACTGTAGTGGTGAAAGGGTTAAAGAGAAAGGGAGCAGTTAAAGGAAGTGATGTAGGTGAAGGAGGAACTTATAAGAGGATTAAGTGGTAGGCATTAAGGGAAGTAGTTACATTTTGGCGTGTGTTGGTGGTGAAGTAACAGCTAGCTCACATCCAAATGACCTGTAGGTATTATGGATGCAGGTAGGCCTTGGATGGTGGGGAGAGAGGGGTGCTAGGTTAACTTAGTTAGTCCTTTCCTCTCTCTTTTGTTATGTTTGTCCTCAGTGTTAGTTAATTTGATGTGGGGGATGGAGTTGGGGAGTCCAGGGTGGTGACTGAAATGTCTAGTATGGAAGTTGTTGAAAGGGTTACTGAGAGGAGAGTGTGTGTGGGTGAATGGCTGGTGGGTAGTGTCTGTATGAGTGTGGTGCTTGGCTTACCTGGGTACTGGTTTGATTCCCTGGGGGTCTGGTAGGCTTGAAGTTTGCTAAGGTTGCTTCCTGGTGTCTGGTGGTGTCTCCGGTTGTTTCACTGGGCTAGTCACAGTTGCTGAGGAGCTTGCTGGTGGCCGGTGGTGTCTCCGGTTGATTTGCTGGGCCGGTCACTGTCCCCATACTGGTTAGTGCCATGCAGTTTCCAAGGTTGCTTGCTGTCGTCCGGTGTTATCGAGGTTGCTTGCTGTCATCTGGTGGTGTCTCTGGGGGATTCATTTGGGCCCGTCACTGTCTCAGTGCTCAGTTGGGCCATGCAGTTGGATGGCAGCCATGTGGTTCAGCGGTCTGGTAGTTTAAAAAAAAATGTACATCCTGGTGGTCGGGGGAGGCTGTGGGGGTTCCTCGTAGTAATTCAGGACTCCATCATGTTGGGGGTAGTGAGTGGAGGATCTCCTTGTGCTCCCTGGTAGGTTCGTGAGCTTCTGTGGCCATTCTCCAGTCACCGGGGTCAGGCTGGTGATTTTCACAAATGCGCACTGATGGTAGCGGCAGTTAGAGAAGGGATAATGGCTCTACTGACTTGTCTCATTGGTGGTAGTGGTTTGAGGATCCCTTAGCTGCTACCTGGTGGGTTTGTGTGGTTCTGTTGCCGTTTCTGCAGCTGTTTTGGCCCGGGCTCTGGTTTGCACACTCGCAGTGGAGGTAACGGCTGTTACCTCTAGTGCAGGCAGGGGTTTTGCTGTCCAACGTGGAGAGGTTAGGTATTCCAGGCTCGTCAGTGGTTGGATGATGCTGGTTTAGCTGTGCTGCTGCAATGGAGGTGGGTAGAATATAGGTACAAAGGGTTTTTAATTTTTTTTCTCTTTCCAGTTGGTTATCTGAAAGGGCTTGGTAGCTGAAGGGCAGTGTTTGCCTGAATGTGTGTGGCTGAAGTTTATGTGCCTAAAGGGTGAAGTATGTTCAGGGAACTGAAGATTTGAATCTATGGGTGAATGTATAAGTGCAATAGTTACTGGTCAGAGCGTATGCTTTGGTTCTCAGCTGCAGGGTACAGGTAAGTAGGGGAGTTGGTGGAGGGAGGTATTGTGTAGGGCAAGACAACAGAATAGGGGTTGGGGTGGAGTAGGGCAGTCTTGTTCGTGGAACAGCATTAACATTATGTGTTTCTTTCTTACAGATGGCTAATTTGCCAGAACTACATCAGCGATGGCAAGCTATTGTGGCCCAGGCAGAAGAGTTGTTTCAGGAGGTGGCAACGTCTGAGGTGGTAATGGAACCAGAACAAGCTCTAGGTCAGAAGAGGCAGCGCACCATGGTGAGAACCCCAGCTCGGGGGAAGAGACAACAGACAATGAAGCAGGCGATTGCAGTGGATACACCAGTTCCCAGTATGTCTCAAGATGAAGGTGCAAGTAATGGTTTTACTTCAACAGTATTGTCAGGGGAGCTAGGGGTTGAGGATTGTGGGGGCTAGAGATGAAGAGGACCTGTTAGTTGGGGACCTCGGGGGAGGTTTGCAAGTGAGAGAAGGTGCTCAGAGGCAGCTGGCACAGGGAGCCAAGTACACTGTGGGAGATGCAACTGGGGAGGGCTTAGGTTCCAGGGACAGTTCAGTTTTGGACTCAGAGGTAGGCTCTGACTCTGGGCTGTAGCTGGGGGACTGGTTAGCCACCCAATCTTTGGAAGAGAGCAGGAGTGGTTTTCCTGACTTCACACATTCTGGGGTCGGTAAAAGAAAAAAATTGGAAAGGCGAGTATGTGGATTTGTTTGAGCTGATCGATGCAGAAGGGGTCCAATGGCTAGTGGAGGTGGAGTTGTCTAATAGCAAGTACTTGTTGGCTGCTTTAGTGGCATTGGAAAGGAAGAGGGTAGTTAAGCTTCGCCCTAGGATGTGGGAAAAATTGGATGGTTGGCCTTATTTACTTTATGGTGGTGCAGCTGGAGAAAGATGGGTCATTGTCCTTGCCTCTTCTAGGATATTTCCTTACCATTTGTGATGTGCAATAGTTAAGGCTGGGTAATATGTGGCTTTGGTATGATCAGCATTTCCACAAACGGAAGGCTGTGGACCAGTCACTACGTTGGGAGGTGAGTCATCCGGATATATGGTTAGCTACGATGATGGATAGTTATGGTGTCTTTAACAGAAGGGTGAGCAGGGGAGAAGCAGCAGGTGAGTGTTAATCTTTTAATAGTGGTTTTGTTCATGGGTGGGGTGCAAATTTGCACACATTTGATCAAGATGTGGAGGGAGTCATTCAGCCATTTGCTGTGGTCGGCAAGACCTTTCCACGTGGAACTCCAATGTTATGGCTTATGAGGGTGGATTTGGTGGGCAAAGCTTCGCCTCACAGGGGTTTCAACTGGTTTGGGGTAGGGATAATTTTCCTGGGTCCCAGGGACTAGGGTTCTTTAGAGGCAATAGCGGAAGAGGCACCATTCCCCATTAAGGTGGAGGTCCTGCGGGGCATGCTTTGCCGGTTTCCAGGTCTTGGCATCAAGAATGAATACTACAAGAATTTCAGTGGGGTTTCCTATAAAGTCCACCATGTGAGGTGATGGGGGGGTTGCAAATACCTGCGATCAGTTCAAGGTAAAGAGGACATCCTGGAGGTTTTAGTGTAGAAGGAGTGTCAGGTGGGGTATTTATTGGGTCCTTTTGACAGTCCGCCTTTCAGTAGTTAGAAGGTGTCACCTTTGGGGTTAGTGCCGAAGAAATGGGCCAGGGAATTCAGACTGATACATCACTTGTCACATCCGGAAGGGAATTCAGTGAATGATTTTATTGCGGATGAGGAGGTTAGGGTGCATTACGCATCCTTGGATGATGCAGTGAAAGAGATTAGGGAAGTCCGGGAGCCATGGCTGGTTAAGGTTGACATTGAGTCGGCTTTTCGCTTGTTGCCTATTAGGAGTGAGGATTGGCTGTTATTGGGGATGTGGGTAGGCGATAAGTACTACTCTGATATGCTATGCCTATGGGTTGTTCAATGGCATGTGCAACTTTTGAGAAGTTCAGTATGGTATTGCATTGGATTTGGCAGCAGAGAGTGGGAACTCAAAAGCAGTGCATTATTTAGATAATTTTCTGGTGGGTGAAGGAAGGGTAGGAGCACAGAAGGGGTTGTGGGAGTTTATGAGCATGTGTGAGGAGTTGGGGGTACCATTGGCTCAGCATAAGATGGAAGGTCCGGTGAGAGTCTTAGAATTTCTGGGACTAATGGTTGATACAAAGCGGGGACTGTTTTGCCTACCCAAGGATAAGAAAGGCTTAGGTCAGCTATACGTTTGGTGCTGGACAAAGATAAGATTCGGATTCGGTTAGTCATGGAGTTGTTGGGGCTTTTGAATTTTGCCAGTCAAGCTGTGCACCCAGGAAGAGCCTTTTGTAGGTCGGTTGCTTATATGTTGAAAGGGGGTCGGAGTTAACACCATTGGGTTAGGGTTACCAAACTGGTGCAGGATGACCTGGTGTTGTGGGATGGTTTTGTGCAACAATTTAATGGGATCTCTTTCTGTCAGTCAGACTGGGTGGGGCAGGAGGAACTTCAGTTGTTTATGAATGCAGCTGGGGTGCTGATATGGGGGCCTATTTTGGGGGTCAGTGGTTTGTGGCTGAATGGCCTCAGGATTGGAAGGAGATATGGAGGCGTGATGTGGTCTTTCTAGAGTTGATGCATATATGGGCAACTTATGTTGTGTGGAAGGAGCATTTGAGGGACAAACGCGTAGTTTTTCATTCAGACAATATGGCTGTAGTGAGGGTATTGCAAAAGAAAACGGCTAAGTCAGCTTTGTTGTTGTTGGTATTATGTAAATTTGTTTTGCAGAGCCTCTTAATAAATTTTTCCTTTACAGGGGTGCATGTGCCTGGCGTAAAGAATGAGATTGCTGATAGCTTGTCCCGATTTCAGTTTTGCAGGTTTTGAGGGTTGGATCCACGGGCGGAGGAAGTGTCAGAAACCCTGCCAGAGGAGTTGAAGAATCTTGGGTCGAAGTAGCCAGGTGGTTGGTATGGCATTCCTGGGGTCCTTCTGCTAGGAAGGCATACAGTAGGGCTCTTTCTGATTTTAATCAGTTTGTGTTGCAGTTGCCAAAAGAGGAGGGGGTGTGGTCAGAAGGAATTACTATTGCGATATATGTAGCTCATGCTTGGGGGATAGGCAAGAATTTGCAGACAGTTAAAGTGGATGTGACTGCTATTAGCATTTTTGCTAAGGTAGCAGGGTTGCAAGATTTCACCAAGTCTTGGACATTAGGGTGAATGTTGAGGGGTTGAGGGAGAGTGGTGGTGGAACGTAGGGACATTCGATGGCTGATTACAAGGGTTATATTAAAAGCTTTGTTGAGAGAGTTAGGTTTGTTGCAAGGGGGTCTTTGGATTACTTCATGTGAGGAACATTGTGTACATGGATATATTTTGGCGCCTTCCATGTTTTGGAGTTGTTGGGTTTGTTATGTTGGAAGGATATTATCATAGGTGAGGGATAGGTTACTACTGCATTAAGGAAGAGTAAGACAGATCAATTGGGTAGGGGATGCTTGGTGGTGATTAAACCTGACAGGAATCCTAGCCTTTGTCCAGTAACGTGGGCTAAGGAATTCATGAGGTGGCGTAAGGGGAGTGTAGATGAGTTACTTTTTTGTTCAATGGCTGGGAAGGTGGTGTCAAGTAGTAGATTCATAGGTATAGTGAGGAGGGTTTTACGTTGCATGAGATTTTTAGTGGATAGGTTTGCAACTCACTCATTTAGGATCGGTGGGGCTTCAGACTGTGCTAGAGAGGGTAGTTCCATTGAAGTGATTAAAAGATTGGGGAGGTGGTCTTCGAATACATTTTTATCATATATTAGATAAAGTGTGGCCTGATTCATAATTTTCTTTTCTTTTCTTTTAGGGAAGCGTATTATCATCTTGGGGCATTCATATATCCACTGGGCGGAGAAATGTGCGTTAGTCAGGGAAGATGGGATAAATATGGGTTTATCACATTTAGGGTGGTCAGTGACTTGGCATGGGGTTAGGGGTCTTAGGTAGGATAGGTAATTGCATGAAATTGAGAAGGTTAAATTGAAGGTGGGGTGTCCTTGTATATTAATAATTAATTTGGGGGGATTATTTGGACATTCTTTCCAAAAAGCGATTAGCAGATATTATTCTTCAGGACTTGCTGAGATTACAGACGTTGTACCCGGGTATGGAAATTGTTTGGTCAGAGTTGGCTCCTCATTTGTGTTGGAGGAGTGCTTATAGTTATAGGGTGATTGAAAGGGTCAGGAGGTTCGTCAATCACAGACTTGCTAGGCAGTTAAGAATTTTAGGGATGCATACCATTGAACATAGAGATTTTGGGGACTGAGAGGAGGTTTGGTACGGAATGGATGGGGTCCATCTTAATGATTTAGGATTCGATCTGTTTAATCTGCATCTGAAGTTCTTTTTAGAGGGTATGGTTGCAGCTAGGGTTTAGGAGGGGGAACAGCTTGAGGACCAGGCTGGTGGCAGAGAAGAGGAACAGGATTGTCCTCTTCTGTTCCCCCTCTAAGGAAGGTGGTTATTCAGTGGTTAATGATTGTTTGGTCAGGAGGTGACCAGGTACGCTGCTTATTTAAGTGCTGGGTAAGTAGGTATGCTGCCCCAGTGGAGGAGGTATCAGGGTGAGTAGGTACACTGCCCAGAGGTATATTCATCCTGGGTGAGTAGTTATGCCTCCCTGAGATCATTGCTAATGAAGATAATTGATGTTGTTTTGTGTGTATAAGTTCACTGTACAATATTGTTCAATAAAGTTCGTCACATGGCTTTATGTGTTTGGTGTGGTTTATTTAAAGGGGGGCCAGGACAAAACATATTGCTCAGACCCAGAAGATAGAGAGATGACAGCTTTTTAGGCACAGAGTTATATTTCCCCCAAGAATTAGGCTAATAGACAACTATTAGTTTTTCATTTAAAAATTGGTGTCTGTCCTGAAAACAGCATGCATCACTACTTGACCAGTTATGAGTATTTAGAGTCCTTATTTTTAGCACATTACCTCTTGGGTTTTTCATCAGGATTGTTTGACCTGTTTATGAGTAATTCAATCCAGAAATATGAGACTACAATCACAATGCAAAATTATGTTCTAAAATGTAATTTTAGTGACAAGAGTGCCATAGTTACATTCTGAATTCATAAAAAATGTAACTTTGTAAAGTTGTATTGTAATGTGAAAATTAATATTTATGTTTTAAAATTAATAAAAATAGTTTAAAAAATTAAAAAAAATGTAAGCTTAAGTGTCTCTCTGATGTGCAAAAAGTTTTAATATAGTTTTGTTAATCATACTTCTCAACAGTACTAAGCTCTAAGAGTGGAGATGAATGAATAACCAGTCAAATGATCGCCTTAAAAAAGGGTGAGTGAGCCAATGGAAACATTAACAGAAGCCTACCATAGGTTCATAGATTAGTACTAAGCTAACTGCTCTTGCGAGCCATTTTAAGCCTAGCCAATTATCCCTTGTGAGACTCAAACCCTGCACTGTGTGTTTGTGAGGCAAACACCTTAACCATTAGGCCATCCTCCCAACCCTTTAATTTTTATTTTAGCATTGATTCAATAGTTGTTTCTCAATTAAAAAAAGCTGTACAGTGTTTTCTTTTGCTCTTCCAAAATGTCCTTTAAAAATGTTAACATACATTTGGGAAAGAGAAACATCAACATGGTGTTACTGTAAATCAAAATTCTTGAAGGCTGATAGGTCATAATCTCAACAACTGAACCTATGAATTTATAAACCTTCCCGCCTGTCTGTCTGAGACTAATTATTCCTAAAGGAGCGTAAACTGAATTTTTCCCTCTGTAACTCTTGCAAATGTCTATTCCCATTCTCATCCAGATATGTAACACTTGTTTTTTTCTTTAGATGGCAGTCTTTTTTCTCAAATAGTTCATGCATGACTCTGACCACCAAAACAGTGCAATCTCTTTCCACTGCCTCATAACACACTTACTTCCCAATGTATTTCAGTTTTTTAAAGAAGATATTGTAGAAGCTCCATCTTTCTCTTTTGGGACATGCATCTTACCATTCTTACATTTCACTAGTCGAGTCTTCACAGCAGTAAACATCCACCTACCAATTCCACTCATTTTGATTCCATTTGTAACTCTTCCCAACCATTTATTAGTAGTATATCCACTGTCTTTTGCCTGAGATATTACTGGTCCCTACCAAATTAAAAACTTTGTTCTTAGCTTCACAGTATAGTGAATCTAACTTTATTTGGCTACATCATGAGAACAGTGCCCCCTTTCCTCAGTTTTTCTATACTGGTCTCCCCTTTCTGATAAGTTAAATCACTCTAATGTGCCTTATAACAGACATTACTCTAATTTCTTCAGACTCATCTGAAGACTTTCCTTCCCCATGCCATCACAACCTGAACCTTCTCTCCTCAGCGGAATGTGCTTTTGCATGAGTCTAGAGATGCCATCTATCTGATCAGCTCTCTTGATTTATTAGTTGTTATAACCTGCCACTCTCCCCAACCAGAACCTTTCTGTCATCTTCAAGCCATTCATCTACCACACTCCCCTAAAACACTAACCACCTCTGTAACTGAGGTATTCTATACTAGATCTAATTCCAATACAATCTAGACCACTGTACTAAAAATGATACCCCTTTTTTCTCTAACAGTAACTGTGCCCACATGACATTCATAGACATACATCTCATACAACATCACACACGCAAAGCAATGAAACTTACCTAGCCCTTACTATACCCCTAACCTGGAAACAGTTATGCCCATACTCAACTAACTTCAGACATACACAGTTCACACACACACACACACACACACACACACACACACACACACACACACACACACACACACACACACACACACACACACACACACACACATATGCACTCTACCCTTTCCTAGCCCTTATTCTAACCGTAACCCAGAAATACTCATAGACATACTACTACCCATAATGCCAAAACATTCAGTATAGGCAAAAGTTTTAACATTACCAAACCCACTTACCAGTAATAGCAAAAATATCCCAAATACCTAAGGAACAGTCAGTACTGCAGTGGTTGAAATCTCCTGCAATCAGCAAAGAAGGATTTACATCAAAACAGATTGCAGCAAACTCTGTCAATAAAACACACATTTGTCAGAGTAGACTGTAACTATATATATCTATATCTGCCTAGTTTATATACATATAGATTTTCATCATCAGTGTGATAAAATTTAGGGCTATGAACTTGTAATTGGATTGTGAAGATTTATTTATTTTATTTCATCCTTGTGATCTCCCTTTATTTTTACTTTGTTACCTTTGCCATTAATATTTACATACTTCTCTATGATTCCTTCTAGAATTGTGGATTTTAACATTGCTGTTTTTTTACCTTTAATAGATAATTGATTTAATTGAATTGATTTACTTGTTCTACTGTAATTGAGTCATACATTTTGAATATGTGGTGCATCAGGTAATCTGTTTACTCTAATGAAGTTCTGCAACTGTTCGAACAATAGTGCTCAGGTACTGCTTTAATAAATTAGTTTTTAGAAGTTGCTTTTTGCCAAAGTGAACATTTACTTTATTTTTAGCACTTTTTGTGTATGCCTTTTGTTGGCTATTTTTTTTTGTTTGTTTAGTGGTGAATACACCCCTAGGGGTTGACCTAGTTGTTTGGGATTTGGGAAATTAAGTGGGCAGTGACCTAACTTTTAACCAAAATGTTTTCATTGTTGTAAGAAAGCCCTTCTATATTGCACAACTTATCAACAAAGGGACTGTGTCTTTATTTAGGGATGTTATTGTTCCCATATAGTGACTCCTCATTAGGCTAGTCATTGGGATTAATGTCCCCTTTGGCATGTATCTGTCTAGACACATGCAACAGCTGAAACACCCACAGAGATAATTTACTAAAAGGATGCAAGGCCGAAACAACATGTCCTACATGGACCAGCCTAAAGGCTTGTCAATATCTTACAGACTGTTAAGAGCTGAAATGGGTGTGGCATACAAGGTACTCACCAACTCAGTATTGATGGATTTACTGCACATCAGCAAGTCAGATGGCATTAGAAGTACTTGGTCTAGAAATCTAAACTTCTTGTGCAACATCAACAAAACAGTTCAGAGGGGCAGGTATGTTTCTCAGAGGATAAAACTACTCTGGAACAGACTCCTCATGCACATAAAACAAAGTTTGTCGTTCCCATATTCAAGCTCAACTTGGATCCATGATTGGGAAACAGAAAATTTACCTTAGGACTGCCCCCGTGCTGCTAATGGACAAAAACAGCTCCCAAATTATTTATCCCATATATGGATCCTCCAAATTATCTATGATATGATCCTAGTTATTCTCATTAAGGGTAATACATAATTACTGACATGATGGGCAAGGACTGTGATACCCCTGCACTGGCCCAGTAATCAAGGAGCCTCAGTCTTCCCCACTAACACCAGTGAGGAATGTGCACATTGAGAGGATGTCAAGTACACACACAGTAAGGTACAATTTTCCTTTTATTTATTTTTTATTTTTACATTTGTTAACTGGGTTAGTCTGTCTGGGTTCTTAGAAGCCCTTTTTCAGCAGAGACCTGAGGAGAAAAGCTCCCCAAAAAAGTTTAAGTAAACAAATAGTAAGAACAAAGATTAACACATATCATATTTTAAGTATACATACTTCTGAAGTAATTACATAACATGCAATAAAGGAATATATAGAATGGATAGAAATACAATACAATACATATATGGAAATTTTCACTTGGTATGGCAAGAAACTAATCAGAAATATGGTAAGACTAAGGTCAATACATTGCTGAACCAAGGTACTAGGCATGAAGTAAGTAAATATACAGATAAAGTTGTGTGAACTTTGGAAGTTAATAAATAAATTAAAGAACAGTAATAAGGGATTATGGGAACTAGGTGTAACATGAACTAACTAGTATGGAATATGAACTAACTAGTATGGAATATGACAGAAAAAAAATGTGTAGGTAGTAGTAAGAGAGAGATAGAAGTGATACAGTTAAGTTAGGTTATCCCTGAACGTTTCTTGGGTATTATTTTAGAGCATGAACATATCCAGTTTGATAGGAAAAAGATTTAAGCTGTTTCTTGAAGGCATTTTTGTCTTTAAGCAGTCTAAGGGCTAAAGAGAGTGTGTTCCAATTTTTTGCAAAAGAGTGACAATAGAGTATTTTCCCAAATGTTTTGTTTGGCTTATGAACTTCAAGAAAGTATTAATTAGTACTTCTTAGTGGGCATTGAGGAGTATAAACTGTCAGAGAATTTGCAAGGGATGGGCAGGATTTAGGATTGTTTAGTATATTGTGGGCTATAAGGAGTTGGGATTCAGGCAGTAAGTTGGAAAATTCAGGCCAGTGTAAAGCCTTTAATGAGAGGCAGTGATGGGATTTGTAAGGTTGGTAGGAAAAGTAGTAGCTTAGTTTTGCTCGCATTTAGCAGGAGTTGGTTGGATTGTAGCCAGTTTTCAACTGAGTGGAGTGCGTTTTGTGTAAGGGATTGAAGGTTTACTATGTTGTCAGCAGAGTTGATGATGGTCGAGTCATCAGCATACTGAATAAGATTGGATTGGGGGCAGGATGAGAAAAGGTCATTGGTAAATACATTGAAGAGGAGAGGGTCCAATATTGATCCTTGTGGGATCCCTATCCTAACTGCTAGAAAGGGGGAGTAGGAAGAGTTCCATCTAACAGCCTGGTGTCTAGTAGTGAGGTAATCACAGAACCAGGAGGTGGTGGAGTTTGAGAAGCCTAGGTTAGAGAGTTTATGGTGAAGTATGGTATGAGATACGGTATTGACAGCTTTCAACAGGCCCAGAAAGAGGGCTGATGCAATTTTGCTATTATAGCCATAAACCAAACTTGTAACGAAGAAAACCACAGAAACTCCAAAAACGAAAAAGCAGGCAACAACGATAGTCCGTGAATGACTTTATTAACTAAAGCTCTTTTCATACATACAGTGTACGAACTTCTTCAGAGAAACCAGATCATTAAAATCAATTCACTTAAATACCCTACCATAATCAGCTGATACTAAAAGCAACAATTATCTTAAAGATACAACACAGTAAACATGTATTTATCCTAATGTTTTTTAAGCAATATTAACAATTAAAAATGCTTTGTGCACTTGTGTCAAAAATGTATATATTCATAAATATCCACAAAATAAATTAATTAGACTGCATATAATATCAAAATGAAATAAATGAACAAATAAATATAATATATAAACTATCTCACAATAACTGTCAAAACAGTAACTGCCAAACCAGTGACCAACCTTAAACTCCTAATAACTTCAGTATATAATAAAATAAATAAAGTAAATAAAATAAAATAAAATAAAATTCTACCTGTTAAGGCTCCTAAGCTTTAATAATGCCATAAAAGAACATAAATCATTCAACCCTGGCCAATTATAAGAATGTAACCTAATCTGCCATATTAATTCCAACCTTTCCAAGTATAATTCAAAAGGACCACCCCTAATATTAGACGTTATTTGGTCCAAGACCCAAAACTTAAAAGTATGTGTAGAATGTTCAAATACATGTTTAGCCAGAGCATTATCCATTATAGATTTCTTAGTACTGTAAATAGGCTCGTAGACTCTATCTCTAAGCCTCCGAATAGTTTTGCCCACATAGAAACATGGGCAAGATTGACATTGGGCTATATATACCACCATTTTAGAGTTACAGTTAGTTTTATACTTACTTTTCAAATCAAAGTTATTAATTTTAATATAGTTACTGACCAACATGAATTTACAATACGGGCATGAACCACAACTAAATGAGCCTTTATTAAGGGCACTGATTTTATTGTTATTAATACTTTCAAGCAGTTGCTTAAAATTCCTATCCCGTCTAATTGTAAATTTAGGTGACCTACCTACCTTTTCAAGTAAATCTTTATTTTCTTTTATTATCTTCCAATTCTTAGATATTATTCCTTTAATAAAATAAAAATCAGAGCTAAAGGTAAGGGTCAAACTATATTCAAAAGGGTACGAATTATTTTCTATTGGGCTAGCCAAGGAAGCTGGAAAATTTTTTGAAACTAGTAGCCCAAACTCTGAGGTATTTAAGTCATTATATCCATCGATCTCATGCCCATTAACTATAGGCTTATAAAAGCCTCGATGACATTATATGCAGTCTAATTTATTTATTTTGTGGATATTTATGAATATATACATTTTTGACACAAGTGCAAACAAAGCATTTTTAATTGTTAATATTGCTTAAAAACCATTAGGATAAATACATGTTTATGGTGTTGTATCTTTAAGATAACTGTTGCTTTTAGTATCAGCTGATTATGGTAGGGTATTTAAGTGAATTGATTTTAATGATCTGGTTTCTCTGAAGAAGTTCGTACACTGTATGAAGGAAAAGCACTTTAGTTAATAAAGTCATTCACGGACTATCGTTGTTGCCTGCTTTTTCGTTTTTGCAATTTTGCTATTATCCCTGACTTGAGCAATGTTATTAGTAAAGAATACAAGAGCAGTAGCTGTGCTATGTGTGGGGTGGAAGCCATGTTGAGTTGGTGTGAGTAGGGTTTCTTGTAGCAGATGATTAAGTACTTGCTTATGGATACACTTTTCCAGTATTTTGGGGAGAGGCAACACTAAGGCAATTGGTCTGAAATTGGTTGGCTCAGTGGAGTTTCCTCCTTTATAAAGAAGTACTACAAAAAATGTCTTCCAAATTTCAGGGACTTTGCCTTCTTTTATGGATCTATTAGTCAGGATAGATATGGGATAAGCTAGAGATGCAGCTGAATGTTTAAGGAATAATGGAGGAAGGTTATCAGCTGAGGGTGAACCAGGTTTTGGTTTAGTTAAGAGCAAGTTGATATAAGAAGTGGTAACAGGTGATAGTAAGAATGAGACTGAGGGTGAGAAAGGTTAATCAGAGGTGGATGAAGATGTAGATGGATTGAAAGAGGTGCAAGTGGAGAAGTTAGTTACAGTTAAGTTTTCAGTGGTTTCAATGAAGACCTTATTAAGGAGGGTTGCTATTTCTAGAAGAGTCTAGTCAGAATAAGATGTGGGTGGGATAGGAGTACCAAGTGAGAGAAATTTATTGATAGAGTTACAGAATATTTTAGGATTGCAGTTGGGATTGTTAAGTGAGGACTGGTAATAGGTATTTTTATCAAGATTGATTTGTTTCTTAGCTTTGTTTCTAAGTTACATGTAAGAGATAAGGTTAGAAGAGGTATTATTGCCTTTCCAAGTTTTCCAAGCTTTATCTCTGGTCTTCAAGAATGTAAGGGTAGTTTTAGTTAGCCATGGGGCATATCTGAATTTGATGAGAGTTTTCCTAGTGGGGGCAAGGGAGTTGTGGATGGATTGAAAGGTGTTGAAGTGTAGGACTGCTTCATCGAGAGTGAGATTAGAGAGAAAGGACCAGTTTATATTAGAGAGGATTTGATTTAGTGAGTCAGGAGAATAGCTAGATAGATGACGGGTCACCTTATATTGTTGTGCTTTATGCAGGTGTTCAGAGTTTCTGTGAACTAGTAAAGGTAGGTGGTCACCTAATGTGTCTGGTAGAGTGGTTGGATTATGGTAATGTTGGGGGTGAGATACTAGTATCCAGTCAATAAGTGAACCAGTAGAGGAAAATTTATGAAGGTGGGTAGGGGAAGAGATGAGCTGTGTGAATCCATACAGGTTGAGAGAGGTAGAAGGTGATTCTTTATTGATCTGCAGCCAGTCAATATTGACATCTCCTAGTATGATGCTTTCATAAGGGATAGTTTTAGATATCCAGGATAGAAAGTGTTCTAAAATGGGGACGTTATTTCCAGGAGGGATATAAATTGATGCAATGGCAAGTTTTTTATGGTGACTAAGTTTAAAGTCAGCTAAAATTATCTCAGCTGGGAGAAAGTCAGATATGGGAAAAGAGATAGGGGAGACAGGCAGTTATAATACATGATTGCGACTCCCCCTCCTCTTTTTGAAAGTCTGTCATGCCTGAGAATATTGTAGCTAGGGGGAAGAATTTAAGAATTAGAAATACTTGGTTTTAACCAGGTTTCACACAAGGCAAGTATGTTTGGGTTATGTTGAGGGATCCAAGCATGCAGTGTGTTGTTTTTTTACCCATACTTTGAATATTTATAGATGTGAGGGTGAGTCTTTTTTGGGGAATATTATTAGTAATGGATGATGGAGAGGTGGAGGAAAGCACAGAGGTGCTAGTGGTATTGAAGGTATTTTGAGGAGAATTGTTAGGACCTGGCTTGGGGTGGATGTCTCCTGTTAGTAACAGGTTGTATAATATGAAATTTATTATTGGAGAGATTGGGTGCATGTGTGAATATTTGCTTTTGTGGTCAACATGCTGTTTAGGTGTAAGGAAGTATTTGAATCTATGTGTGGCGATAATGGTGAAGTTAAATAGGGAGGGGGAAATGTGAGTAAAGGTAGATATGTTGTGGTTTGGAGATAAAGTGAGTGTGGGTGATTTGGTGTGTATAACAGTAGTGCTTTGATAGCATGTGAGAACTGAGAGAAAGAGTAATGTAGTTGAAAGTAGAAGGAGAAATAGTATATTAAGAATGCATATTGGTAATTAGAGTAGTGTGAGAT